>NC_091981.1:297911845-298184473 GCF_044704955.1 Pristiophorus japonicus | reverse complement strand
GTTGGGGGGGGGGTGGTGTGTGAGTCGGGGGGGTTGGGGGGGGGGGAGGGTGTGTGTGAGTCGGGGGTTGGGGGGGGGGTGTGTGAGTCGAGGGTTGGGGGGGGAGGGTGTGTGTGAGTCGGGGTTGGGGGGGTGGTGTGTGAGTCGGGGGGGGGGGGGGGTGTGAGTCGGGGGGGGGGGTGTGTGTGAGTCGGGGGGGGGGTGTGTGTGAGTCGGGGGGGGGTGTGTGTGAGTCGGGGGTTGGGGGGGTGGTGTGTGAGTCGGGGGGGGGGGTGTGTGTGAGTCGGGGGGGGGGGGGGTGTGTGTGAGTCGGGGGTTGGGGGGGGTGGTGTATGAGTCGGGTGTGGGGGTGGGGGTGTGTGAGTCGGGGGTGGGGGTGTGTGTGAGTCGAGGGTGGGGGGGGGGTGGTGTGTGAGTCGGGGGTTGGGGGGGGGTGTGTGTGAGTCGGGGGGCTGGGGGGGGGGGTGTGTGTGAGTCGGGGGGTTGGGGGGGAGGGTGTGTGTGAGTCGGGGGGTTGGGGGGGGGTGGTGTGAGTCGGGGTGGGAGGGGTGGTGTGTGAGTCGGGGGTTGGGGGCGGGGTGTGTGAGTCGGGTGTGGGGGGGGGGTGTGTGTGAGTCGGGGGTGGGGGGGGTGGTGTGTGAGTCGGGGGTGGGGGGGGTAGTGTGTGAGTCGGGGGTGGGGGGGAGGGTGTGTGAGTCGGGGGTTGGGGGGGGTGGTGTGTGAGTCGGGGGGTTGGGGGGGGTGGTGTGTGAGTCGGGGTGGGGATGGTGTGTGAGTCGAGGGTTGGGGAGGGGGTGGTGTGTGAGTCGGGGGTGGGGGGGGTGGTGTGTGAGTCGGGGGTGGGGGGGGTGGTGTGTGAGTCGGGGGGTTGGGGGGGGTGGTGTGTGAGTCGGGGGGTTGGGGGGGGGTGGTGTGTGAGTCGGGGGGTTGGGGGGGGAGGGTGTGTGTGAGTCGGGGATGGGGGGGGGTGGTGTGTGAGTCGAGGGTTGGGGGGGGTGGTGTGTGAGTCGGGGGTGGGGGGGGTGGTGTGTGAGTCGGGGGGTTGGGGGGGGAGGGTGTGTGTGAGTCGGGGATGGGGGGGGGGGTGGTGTGTGAGTCGGGGGTTGGGGGGGTGGTGTGTGAGTCGGGGGTTGGGGGGGGTGGTGTGTGAGTCGGGGGTTGGGGGGGTGGTGTGTGTGAGTCGGGGGGTTGGGGGGGGGGGTGTGTAAGTCGGGGGGTTGGGGGGGTGGTGGTGTGTGAGTCGGGGGTTGTGGGGGGTGGTGTGTGAGTCGGGGGTAGTGGGAGGGTGTGTGTGAGTCGGGGGGGGTGGTGGTGTGTGAGTCGGGGGGTTGTGGGGGGGGTGTGTGTGAGTCGGGGGGTTGAGGGGGGTGGTGTGTGAGTCGGGGGTGGGGGGGGTGGTGTGTGAGTCGGGGGTGGGGGGGGTGGTGTGTGAGTCGGGGGGGGGATGGTGTGTGAGTCGGGGGTTGGGGGGGGGGTGGTGTGTGAGTCGGGGGTTGGGGGGGGGTGCTGTGTGAGTCGGGGGTTGTGGGGGGTGGTGTGTGAGTCGGGGGTAGTGGGAGGGTGTGTGTGAGTCGGGGGGGGTGGTGGTGTGTGAGTCGGGGGGTTGTGGGGGGGGTGTGTGTGAGTCGGGGGGTTGAGGGGGGTGGTGTGTGAGTCGGGGGTGGGGGGGTGGTGTGTGAGTCGGGGGTGGGGGGGGTGGTGTGTGAGTCGGGGGGGGGATGGTGTGTGAGTCGGGGGGGGGATGGTGTGTGAGTCGGGGGGTTGTGGGGGGGTGGTGTGTGAGTCGGGGGGTTGTGGGGGGGTGGTGTGTGAGTCGGGGGTGGGGGGGGTGGTGTGTGAGTCGGGGGTGGGGGGGGTGGTGTGTGAGTCGGGGGTGGGGGGGGGTGGTGTGTGAGTCGGGGGTGGGGGGGTGGTGTGTGAGTCGGGGGTGGGGGGGTGGTGTGTGAGTCGGGGGTGGTGTGTGAGTCGGGGGGGGGATGGTGTGTGAGTTGGGGGGGGGATGGTGTGTGACTCGGGGGGGGGGGGGGGATGGTGTGTGAGTCGGGGGTGGGGGGGGTGGTGTGTGAGTCGGGGGTGGGGGGGGGTGGTGTGTGAGTCGGGGGTGGGGGGGTGGTGTGTGAGTCGGGGGTGGTGTGTGAGTCGGGGGGGGATGGTGTGTGAGTTGGGGGGGGGATGGTGTGTGACTCGGGGGGGGGGGGGATGGTGTGTGAGTCGGGGGGGGGATGGTGTGTGACTCGGGGGGGGGGGGGGGTGGTGTGTGAGTCGGGGGTGGGGGGGGGTGGTGTGTGAGTCGGGGGTGGGGGGGGGTGGTGTGTGAGTCGGGGGTGGGGGGGGTGGTGTGTGAGTCGGGGGTGGGGGGGGTGGTGTGTGAGTCGGGGGTGGGGGGGGTGGTGTGTGAGTCGGGGGTGGGGGGGGGTGGTGTGTGAGTCGGGGGGGGTGGTGTGAGTCGGGGGGGTGGGAACGTGTCGGTGCGGAGCACACGGAAGGGGCAGTCGGTAGGGTGCAGAGCGGACCCCGGTTATTCCAGACTTGCCGGTGATGTTCTCGGTTGCCGGTGACAGGCACCTGGCGAGGCAGAGGCCACGTGTGCGGCACTGGTGAAGGCGGGCAAGGTGGACTGCACAGCCACTGAGGACATGGACGCCCTCCCCTTCGGATGCACCGTCCTCGTCCGCAACGTCAACGCCAAGAGGGACGCGTGAGTTTGTGATCGGCCGTCCGAGCGCGGGGCGGTATGGCTCGGGGCGGTGTGGCTCGGCGCGGTGTGGCTCGGCGCGGTGACACCGTCCGTCCGCGTGGAGAGCCAGCACCGCGCGCCCGGGGGAGGGGTGTTTTACAAATACACTGAGAGCCAAAGGATAACTAGAGCAAGGGTGGGGTCTATTAGAGACCATAACGGTTATCTGTGTGTGGAGGCGGAAGACGTGGGTATGATTCTTAATGAATACTTTGTGTCTGTTTTTACAAGAAGGGGGCGATGCAGACTTTGCAATGAGGAAGGAGGAGTGTGAAATATTAGACGAGATAAACATAGTTAGAGAGCAAATTTAAGGGGCTTAGCAGCTTTGAAAGTGGATAAATCCCTAGGCCCAGATGAAATGTATCCCAGGCTGTTAAGAGAAGCAAAAGAGGAAATAGCAGAGGCTCTGACCATCATTTTCCAATCCTCTCTGGCTTCAGGTGTGGTGCCAGAGGACTGGAGGACTGCTGATGTTGTACCTTTCTTTAAGAAGGGAGAAAGGGAGAGACCGAGTAATTACAGGCCAGTCAGCCTAACCTCAGTGGTTGAAAAATATTGGAAAAGTTCCTGAGGGACAGGAAAAATCTTCATTTGGAAAGACACGGATTAATCAAGGACAGTCAGCATGGATTTGTTAAAGGAAGGTCATGTCTGACTAACTTGATTTGAATTTTTCGAGGAGGTAACCAGGAAGGTCATAAGAACATAAGAACATAAGAATTAGGAACAGGAGTAGGCCATCTAGCCCCTCGAGCCTGCTCCGCCATTCAATCAGATCATGGCTGTGTACTTTTTCTTTCTCAACTCGGTTTTAAATTGGCTCCCCCGTATTTTGAGACTGTGCCCCCTAGTTCTAGTCTCCCCGACCAGTGGAAACAACCTCTCTGCCTCTATCTTGTCTATCCCTTTCATGATTTTAAATGTTTCTATAAGGTCACCCCTCATCCTTCTGAACTCCAAGGAGTAAAGACCCAGTCTACTCAATCTATCATCATAAGGTAGCCCCCTCATCTCCGGAATCAGCCTCGTGAATCGTCTCTGTACCCCCTCCAAAGCTAGTATATCCTTCCTTAAGTAAGGTGACCAAAACTGCACGCAGTACTCCAGGTGCGGCCTTACCCATACCCTATACAGTTGCAGCAGGACCTCCCTGCTTTTGTACTCCATCCCTCTCGCAATGAAGGCCAACATTCCATTCGCCTTCCTGATTACCTGCTGCACCTGCAAACTAACTTTTTGGGATTCATGCACAAGGACCCCCAGGTCCCTCTGCACCGCAGGATGTTGTAATTTCTCCCCATTCAAATAATATTCCCTTGTACTGTTTTTTTTTCCCCAAGGTGGATGACCTCACACTTTCCGACATTGTATTCCATCTGCCAAACCTTAGCCCATTCACTTAACCTATCCAAATCTCCTTGCAGCCTCTCTGTGTCCTCTACACAACCCGCTTTCCCACTAATCTTAGTGTCATCTGCAAATTTTGTTGCACTACACTCTGTCCCCTCTTCTAGGTCATCTATGTATATTGTAAACAGTTGTGGTCCCAGCACCGATCCCTGTGGCACACCACTAACCACTGATTTCCAACCCGAAAAGGACCCATTTATCCCGACTCTCTGCTTTCTGTTCGCCAGCCAATTCTCTATCCATGCTAATACATTTCCTCTGACTCCGCGTACCTTTATCTTCTGCAGTAACCTTTTGTGTGGCACCTTATCGAATGCCTTTTGGAAATCTAAATACACCACATCCATCAGTACACCTCTATCCACCATGCTCGTTATATCCTCAAAGAATTCCAGTAAATTAGTTAAACATGATTTCCCCTTCATGAATCCATGCTGCGTCTGCTTGATTGCACTATTCCTATCCAGATCTCCCGCTATTTCTTCCTTAATGATAGTTTCAAGCATTTTCCCCACTACAGATGTTAAACTAACCGGCCTATAGTTACCTGCCTTTTGCCTGCCCCCTTTTTTAAACAGAGGCGTTACATTAGCTGCTCTCCAATCCGCTGGTACCTCCCCAGAGTCCAGAGAATTTTGGTAGATTATAACAAATGCATCTGCTATAACTTCCGCCATCTCTTTTAATTTTCCCAATCCTCTCGTTTCCCACTAACCTTGGCCACCTTATCCGCATTGGTCTTTGATTTGATACTTTCCTTTATTTCTTTGGTTATCCACAGCTGGTTATCCCTTCTCTTGCCGCCCTTCTTTTTCACTGGAATATATTTTTGTTTGCGCACTATGAAAGAGCTTCTTAAAAGTCCTCCACTGTTCCTCAATTGTGCCACCGTTTAGTCCTTGTTTCCAGTCTACTTTAGCCAACTCTGCCCTCATCCCACTGTAGTCCCCTTTGTTTAAGCATAGTACGCTCGTTTCTGACACAACTTCCTCACCCTCAATCTGTATTACAAATTCAACCATATTGTGATCACTCATTCCGAGAGGATCTTTTACTTGGAGATCGTTTATTTTTCCTGTCTCGTTACACAGGACCAGATCCAAAATGGCTTGCTCCCTTGTAAGCTCTGTTACATACTGTTCTAAGAAACAATCCCGTATGCATTCTATGAGGTCGATGAGGGCAGTACCCATGATGTAGTGTATCTGGATTTTAGCAAGGCTTTGGATAAGGTCCCACATGGCAGACTGGTCACGAAAGTAAAAGCTTATGGGATCCAGGGAAAAGTGGCAAAGTGGATCCATAATTGGCTCGGAGGCAGAAAGCAAAGGGTAATGGTTGATGTGTGTTTGTGACTGGAAGGATGTTTCCAGGAAGTTCCACAGGGCTCAGTACTGGGTCCCTTGCTTTTTGTGGTATACATCAATGACATGGACTTGAATGTTGGGGGTATGATTAAGAAGTTTGCAGATGATACAAAAATAGGCTGTGAGGCTGATAATGAAGAAGTTATCATGGGTGACTTTAATATGCATATAGATTGGGCTAACCAAACTGGAAGCAATACGGTGGAGGAGGATTTCCTGGAGTGCGTACGGGATGGTTTTCTAGACCAATATGTCGAGGAACCAATTAGGGGGGAGGCCACCTTAGATTTGGTGTTGTGTAATGAGAGAGGATTAATTAGCAATCTTGTTGTGCGAGGCTCCTTGGGGAAGAGTGACCATAATATGGTGGAATTCTACATTAGGATGGAGAATGAAACAGTTCATTCAGAGACCATGGTCCAGAACTTAAAGAAGGGTAACTTTGAAGGTATGAGGTGTGAATTGGCTAGGATAGATTGGTGAATGATACTTAGGGGGTTGACTGTGGATGGGCAATGGCAGACATTTAGAGACCGCATGAATGAACTACAACAATTGTACATCCCTGTCTGGTGTAAAAATAAAAAAGGGAAGGTGGCTCAACCATGGCTATCAGGGACAGTATCAAAGCCAAGGAAGTGTCATACAAATTGGCCAGAAATAGCAGCAAACCCAGGGACTGGGAGAAATTTAGAACTCAGCAGAGGAGGACAAAGGGTTTGATTAGGGCAGGGAAAATAGAGTACGAGAGGAAGCTTACAGGGAACATTAAGATGGACTGCAAAAGCTTCTATAGATATGTAAAGAGAAAAAGGTTAGTAAAGACAAACGTAGGTTCCCTTGCTGTCAGAACCAGGGGTAGTCATAACTGGGAACAAAGAAATGGCAGACCAATTGAACAAGTACTTTGGTTCGGTATTCACGAAGGAGGACACAAACAACCTTCCGGATATAAAAGGGGTCAGAGGGTCTAGTTGGGAGGAGGAACTGAGGGAAATCCTTATTAGTCGGGAAATTGTGTTGGTGAAATTGATGGGATTGAAGGCCGATAAATCCCCAGGGCCTGATGGACTGCATCCCAGAGTACTTAAGGAGGTGGCCTTGGAAATAGTGGATGCATTGACAGTCATTTTCCAACATTCCATAGACTCTTGATTAGTTCCTATGGAGTGGAGGATAGCCAATGTAACCCCACTTTTTAAAAAAAGGAGGGAGAGAGAAAACAGGGAATTATAGACCGGTCAGCCTGACATCAGTAGTGAGTAAAATGATGGAATCAGTTAATAAGGATATCATAACACCGCATTTGGAAAGAGGTGACATGATAGGTCCAAGTCAGCATGGATTTGTGAAAGGGAAATCATGCTTGACAAATCTTCTGGAATTTTTTGAGGATGTTTCCAGTAGAGTGGACAAGGGAGAACCATTTGATGTGGTGTATTTGGACTTTCAGAAGGCTTTCGACAAGGTCCCACACAAGAGATTAATGTGCAAAGTTAAAGCACATGGGATTGTGGGTAGTGTGCTGACATGGATTGAGAACTGGTTGTCAAACAGGAAGCAAAGAGTAGGAGTAAATGGGTACTTTTCAGAATGGCAGGCAGTGACTAGTGGGGTACCGCAAGGTTCTGTGCTGGGGCCCCAGCTGTTTACACTGTACATTAATGATTTAGAAGAGGGGATTAAATGTAGTGTCTCCAAATTTGCAGATGACACTAAGTTGGGTGGCAGTGTGAGCTGCGAGGAGGATGCTATGAGGCTGCAGAGTGACTTGGTTAGGTTAGGTGAGTGGGCAAATGCATGGCAAATGAAGTATAATGTGGATAAATGTGAGGTTATCCACTTTGGTGGTAAAAACAGAGAGACAGACAATTATCTGAATGGTGACAGATGAGGAAAAGGGGAGGTGCAACGAGACCTGGGTGTCATGGTACATCAGTCATTGAAGGTTGGCATGCAGGTACAGCAGGCGGTTAAGAAAGCAAATGGCATGTTGGCCTTCATTGCGAGGAGATTTGAGTACAGGGGCAGGGAGGTGTTGCTACAGTTGTACAGGGCCTTGGTGAGGCCACACCTGGAGTATTGTGTACAGTTTTGGTCTCCTAACTTGAGGAAGGACATTCTTGCTATTGAGGGAGTGCAGCGAAGGTTCACCAGACTGATTCCCGGGATGGCGAGACTGACATATCAAGAAAGACTGGATCAACTGGGCTTGTATTCACTGGAGTTCAGAAGAATGAGAGGGGACCTCATAGAAACGTTTAAAATTCTGATGGGTTTAGACAGGTTAGATGCAGGAAGAATGTTCCCAATGTTGGGGAAGTCCAGAACCGGGGGTCACAGTCTAAGGATAAGGGGTAAGCCATTTAGGACTGAGATGAGGAGAAACTTCTTCACCCAGAGAGTGGTGAACCTGTGGAATTCTCTACCACAGAAAGTTGTTGAGGCCAATTCACTAAATATATTCAAAAAGGAGTTAGATGTAGTCCTTACTACTAGGGGGGATCAAGGGGTATGGGGAGAAAGCAGGAATGGGGTACTGAAGTTGCATGTTCAGCCATGAACTCATTGAATGGCGGTGCAGGCTCGAAGGGCCGAATGGCCTACTCCACCTATTTTCTATGTTTCTAAGAAAGTTGCGGACTGCAGGAAGATATCAATGTGCTGGGCAGAACAGTGGCAAATAGAATTCAATCCAGAGAAGTGTGAGGTAATGCATTTGAGGAGGGCTAACAGGGAAAGTGAATACACATTAAATGGTAGGACACTGAGAAGTGCAGAGGAACAAAGCGACCTGGGAGTGCATGTCCACAGAACCCTGAAGGTAGCAGGCCAGGTAGATCATGTGGTTAAGAAGGAAAATGGAATGCATGCCTTTATTAGTCGAGGCATGGAATACAAGAGCAGGGAGGTTATACTTGAATTGTATAAAACACTGGTTAGGCCACAGCTGGAGTACTGCGTGCAGTTCTGGTCACCACATTACAGGAAAGATGTGATTGCACTGGAAAGGGTGCAGAGGAGATTTACAAGAATGTTACCTGAATGTTGGCTATGAGGAAAGATTGGAGATGCTGGGTCTGATTTCTTTGGAACAGAGGAGGCTGAGAGCCCATCGTGTCCGTGCCGGCCGACCAAGAGCTACCCAGCCTAATCCCACTTTCCAGCTCTAGGTCCGTAGCCCTGCAGGTTACTGCACTTCAGGTGCACATCCAAGTACTTTTTAAATGTGGTGAGGGTTTCTGCCTCTACCACCCTTTCAGGCAGTGAGTTCCAGACCCCACAACCCGCTACGTGAAGAAATTTCCCTCAAATCCCCTCTAAACCTCCACCTCCCCCCAATTACTTTAAATCTATGCCTCCTGGTCGTTGACCCCCCTGCCAAGGGAAACAGGTCCTTCCTATCCACTCTATCCAGGCCCCTCATAATTTTATACACCTCAATCAGGTCTCCCCTCAGCCTCCTCTGTTCCAAAGAAAACAACCCCAGCCTATCCAATCTTTCCTCATCGCTAAAATTCTCCAGTCCAGGCAACATCTTCGTAAATCTCCTCTGTACCCTCTCCAGTGCAATCACATCTTTCCTGTAATGTGGTGACCAGAACTGCCGCAGTACTCCAGCTGTGGCCTAACCATCGTTTTATACAGTCCAAGCATAACCCTCTTTGCTTTTGTATTCCGTTCCTCGGCTAATAAAGGCAAGCATTCCCTATGCCTTCTTAACCACCTTATCTACCTGGTCTGTTACCTTCAGGGATCTGTGGACATGAACTCCCAGGTCCCTTTGTTCCTCTGCACGTCTCAGTGTTGTACCATTTAATGTGTATTCCCTTTCCCTATTAGCCCTCCCCAGATGCATTACCTCACACTTCTCCGGATTAAATTCCATTTGCCACTGTTCTGCCCACCTGACCAGTAGATTGACATCTTCCTGCAGTCTACAGCTTTCTTCTTCATTATCAACCACACAACCGATTATCGTATCATCTGCAAACTTCTTAATCATACCCCTATATTCAAGTTTAAATCATTGATATATACCACAAAAAGCAAGGGACCCAGCACTCAGAACTGAGCCCTGTGGAACCCCACTGGATACAGCCCTCCAGCCACAAAAACACCCATCAACCATTACCCTTTGCTTCCTGCCTCCGAGCCAATTTTGGATCCAACTTGCCACTTTGCCCTGGATCCCATGGGCTTTTACTTTCGTGACCAGTCTGCCATGTGGGACCTTATCAAAAGCCTTGCTAAAATCCATATACACTACATCATACGCTCTACCCTCATCGACCTTCCTGGTTACCTCCTCGACAAATTCAATCAAGTTAGTCAGACACAACCTTCCCTTAACAAATCTGTGCTGATTAATCCGTGACATTCTAAATGAATATTTATACTGTAACTCAGAATTGATGCCAATAATTTGCCAACCACAGAGATTAAACTGACTGGCCTGTAATTACTCGGTCTATCCTCTTCTCCCTTTTTAAACAAAGGTACAACGTTAGCAGTTCTCCAGTCCTCTGGCACCACACCTGTAGCCAGAGAGGATTGGAAAATGATGGTCCCAGGAAAGGAGGGAGTCCCAGGAAGGGAAGGAGGGAGGGAGAGAGTGAGTCCCAGAGAGGGAGGGAGGGAGGGAGAGAGGGAGAGAGGGAGTCCCAGGGAGGGAGTCTCAGGGAGGGGGAGAGGGAGGGAGTCCCGGAGGGGGAGAGGGAGGGAGTCCCAGAGAGGGAGGGACGGAGGGAGAGAGGGAGATAGAGAGAGACACACACAGTGAGAGAGGGAGATAGAGAGAGAGACACACAGTGATAGAGGGAGAGAGACCGAGAGAGGGAGAGAGACAGAGAGAGGGAGAGAGACAGAGAGGGGGAGAGAGACAGAGAGAGGGAGAGAGACAGAGAGAGAGCGAGAGAGAGAGAGACACACAGAGAGAGAGGGGAGATAGATAGAGAGAGAGAGGGAGAGACAGTGAGAGAGAACATAAGAACATAAGAATTAGGAACAGGAGTAGGCCATCTAGCCCCTCGAGCCTGCTCCGCCATTCAACAAGATCATGGCTGATCTGGCCATGGACTCAGTTCCACTTACCCGCCCGCTGCCCGTAACCCTTAATTCCCTTATTGGTTAAAAATCTATCTATCTGTGATTTGAATACATTCAATGAGCTAGCCTCAACTGCTTCCTTGGGCAGAGAATTCCACAGATTCACAACCCTCTGGGAGAAGAAATTCCTTCTCAACTCGTTTTAAATTGGCTCCCACGTATTTTGAGGCTGTGCCCCCTAGTTCTAGTCTCCCCGACCAGTGGAAACAACCTCTCTGCCTCTATCTTGTCTATCCCTTTCATTATTTTAAGTGTTTCTATAAGATCACCCCTCATCCTTCTGAACTCTAACGAGTAAAGACCCAGTCTACTTAATCTATCATCATAAGGTAACCCCCTCATCTCCGGAATCAACCCAGTGAATCGTCTCTGTACCCCCTCCAAGGCTAGTATATCCTTCCTTAAGTAAGGTGACCAAAACTGCACGCAGTACTCCAGGTGCGGCCTCACCAATACCCTATACAGTTGCAGCAGGACCTCCCTGCTTTTGTACTCCATCCCTCTCACAATGAAGGCCAACATTCCATTCGGCTTCCTGATTACCTGCTGCACCTGCAAACTAACTTTTTGGGATTCATGCACAAGGACCCCCAGGTCCCTCTGC
Source organism: Pristiophorus japonicus (assembly GCF_044704955.1). NCBI lineage: Eukaryota > Metazoa > Chordata > Chondrichthyes > Pristiophoridae > Pristiophorus > Pristiophorus japonicus. Next base: position 298,173,243 of record NC_091981.1, on the reverse strand, counting down.
ACCTCAGCATGTTGTAATTTCTCCCCATTCAAATAATATTCCCTTTTACTGTTTTTTTTTCCCAAGGTGGATGACCTCACATTTTCCGACATTGTATTCCATCTGCCAAACCTTAGCCCATTCGCTTAACCTATCCAAATCTCTTTGCAGCCTCTCTGTGTCCTCTACACAACCCGCTTTCCCACTAATCTTTGTGTCATCTGCAAATTTTGTTACACTACACTCTGAACCCTCTTCCAGGTCATCTATGTATATTGTAAACAGTTGTGGTCCCAGCACCGATCCCTGTGGCACACCACTAACCACCGATTTCCAACCCGAAAAGGACCCATTTATCCCGACTCTCTACTTTCTGTTCGCCAGCCAATTCTCTATCCATGATAATACATTTCCTCTGACTCCGCGTACCTTTATCTTCTGCAGTAACCTTTTGTGTGGCACCTTATCGAATGCCTTTTGGAAATCTAAATGCACCACATCCATCGGTACACCTCTATCCACTATGCTCGTTACATCCTCAAAGAATTCCAGTAAATTAGTTAAACATGATTTCCCCTTCATGAATCCATGTTGCGTCTGCTTGATTGCACTATTCCTATCTAGATATCCCGCTATTTCTACCTTAATGATAGCTTCAAGCATTTTCCTCACTACAGATGTTAAACTAACCGGCCTATAGTTACCTGCCTTTTGTCTGCCCCCTTTTTTAAACAGAGGCGTTACATTAGCTACTTTCCAATCCGAGGGAGATAGACACACACACACACACACACACACACAGTGTCGAGGGGAGAAGGGTTGATGGGATTAACTTCTGCTTGTTGGTCCCAGCAGCCTTCTGTGTACCTAAACATGCTGTTGATTGAGTTATTTTTCCCCTGTTTGTAGAAGGGTTGAAGAATTCTGTCTGCCTGGGATCCTGAAAGCCCTGGACCTCACTCAGGAGCAGGTTTGTAAAGTCTAAGTCACGTGATCTCCGTCAGTGCCTGACCTTTTGACCATCCGTTGAGTTTCACAGGCCTGGGAGGGGAGAACCGATCCTTATCCTCAATGTGAGGCTGGACTCTGGCCTGTGAGTACCATGTCCCACGTTGTCTGCCCGTTACATTCAGAAACCAAGGGGAGGATTGATGCTTCTGTTGTACAGAGCCTCGGTCTGAGCCTATCTGGACACTGTGTCCAGCTCTGGGCCCCGCCCCTTGGGGAGGATATATCGGCCTGGGAGGGGGGGCAGCGCAGATTCAGAGTGGTACCGGGGGTAAAGGGGTTAAATTATAGGAACAGGTGGCACAGACTGGGCCTGTATTCCCTCGAGTGTATTCCCTCGAATGTAGAAGGTTACGGGGTCTCTGATCGAGGGGTTTAAGATGATTAAAGGGGTTGATAGAGGAACTATTTCCTCTGGTGGGGGGAGGCCAGAACATAAAATAGAACATAAGAAATAGGAGCAGGAGTAGGCCATTCGGCCCCTCGAGCCTGCTCCGCCATTTAATAAGATCATGGCTGATCCGATCATAGACTCAGCTCCACTTCCCTGCCCGCTCCCCATAACCCCATAACCCCTTATCGGTTAAGAAACTGTCTATTTCTGTCTTAAATTTATTCACTGTCCCGGCTTCCACAGCTCTCTGAGGCAGTGAATTCCACAGATTTACAACCCTCAGAGAGAAGAAATTTCTCCTCATCTCAGTTTTAAATGGGCGGCTCCTTATTCTAAGATCGTGCCCTCTAGTTCTAGTCTCCCCCATCAGTGGAAACATCCTCTCTGCATCCACCTTGTCAAAGCCCCTCATAATCTTATACGTTTCGATAAGATCACCTCTCATTCTTCTGAATTCCAATGAGTAGATGCCCAACCTACTCAACCTTTCCTCATAAGTCAACCCTCATCCCCAGAATCAACCTAGTGAACCTTCTCTGAACTGCCTCCAAAGCAAGTATATCCTTTCGTAAATATGGAAACCAAAACTGCACGCAGTATTCCAGGTGTGACCTCACCAATACCCTGTACAACTGTAGCAAGACTTCCCTGCTTTTATATAGACAGGCTAAGTGAGTGGGAAAACATTTGGCAGATGGAGTATAATGTGGGAAATGTGAGGTTATCCACTTTATAATAGAAAAGCAAGTTATGTTAAATGGAGAAAAGTTGCAAAATGCTGCAGTACAGAGGGACCTGGGGGTCCTTGTGCATGAAACACAAAAAGTTAGTATGCAGGTACAGCAAGTGATCAGGAAGGCAAATGGAATATTGGCCTTTATTGCAAAGGGGATGGAGTATAAAAGCAGATAAGTCTTGCTACAGTTGTAGAGGGTATTGGTGAGGCCACACCTGGAGTACTGCGTACAGATTTGGTCTCCGTATTTAAGGAGGGATAACTTGCATTGAAGTTAGTTCAGAGAAGGTTCACTAGGTTGATTCCGGAGATGAGGGGGTTGACTCATGAAGATAGGTTGAGTAGGTTGGGCCTCTAGTCATTGGAGTTCAGAAGAATGAAAAGTGATCTTATTGAAACATAAGATAATGAGGGGGCTCGACAGGGTGGATGCAGAGAGGATATTTCCAATCATAGGGGAAACTAAAACTAGGGGGCATAGTCTCAGAATAAGGGGTCCGCTGATTTAAAATGAGCTGAGGAGAAATTTCTTCTCAGAGGGTTGTAAATCTGTGGAATTCTCTGCCCCAGAGAGCTGTGGAGGCTGGGTCATTGAATGTATTTAAGGCGGAGATGGACAGATTTTTGAGCGAAAAGGTAGTAAAGAGTTATGGGGAGCGGGCAGGGAAGTGGAGCTGAGCCCATGATCAGATCAGCCATGATCTTATTGAATGGCGGAGCAGGCTCGAGGGGCCAAATGGCCGACTCCTGTTCCTATTTCATATGTTCTTACGATCCGTCCCCATGGGGTAATTTTCCGCCGGGGCTCGGTGTGGGGTCGGTGCGAGCCCGATGGGCGACCCAGAAACCCACTCCCAGCCCGGGGGCAATTTAGGACGGGTTGGCCCATCCACTTCAGTAAATGACCATAAAGAGGGAGAGCAACCTCGGCCCCGTTAATCTGGTCCAAATCGCATTGCTGCTTGTGGGAGCTTGCTGTGCGCAAATTGGCTGCCGCGGTTCCCACATTACAACAGTGGCCGCACTCCGAAAGTACTTCGTTGGCCGCGAAGCGCTTTGGGACTTGCTGCCGGATGTGGAAGGTGCTATAGAAATGCGAGATCTTGTTGACGGCGAGGGTGTGGGGTGGAGGAAGAGGTGAGGGCGGGAATAGTCAGAGCTGAGGGGGGGGGGGAGGAAACAGGCCGGGGAAACCTGGGGCGAGTGGCCTGGAGTCCGATGGAGATTGGTCACGTGGATGAAGACTCTGAGGGTGAGAGGATGGGGAGTGTGAGGGGGGGGGGGGGCAGGGGGGCAAACCGAGCGACCAATCGAGATTGAAGGTGGAACCTGCACATCTGCTTGGGAACACAGTGATCAGCGAGTGGTTTGTTTTATGCGGAGTTGCCTCCCCACATCGAGGATGCAAGCTGGCTGAGGTTGAGACTTGTGGGGAGGTCCAAAAATAGTCACCAGGAAATCCAACAGGGAAATTCCGGAGAAACTTCTTCACCCAGAGGGTGATGAGTGTGTGGGACTCGCTGCCACAGGGAGTGGTTGTGGCAAATAGTATCGATGCATTTCAGGATTTAGAATACAAGAGCAGGGAGGTTATGCTTGAACTGTATAAAACACTGGTTAGGCCACAGCTGGAGTACTGCGTGCAGTTCTGGTCACCACATCACAGGAAGGATGTGATTGCACTGGAGAGGGTGCAGAGGAGATTGACGAGAATGCTGCCTGGACTAGAGAATTTTGACTATGAGGAAAGATTGGATAGGCTGGGTCTGTTTTCTTTGGAGGCTGAGGGGAGACCTGATTGCAGTGTATAAAATTGAGGGGCCTGGATAGAGTGGATAGGACGGACCTGTTTCCCTTGGCAGAGCGGTCAACAACCAGGGGGCAGAGATTTAAAGTCATTGGGGGGCGGTTTTGAGGGGAAATGTCTTCACCCAGAGGGTGGTGGGGGTCTGGAACTCACTGCCTGAAAGGGTGGTCGAGGCAGAAACCCTCACCACATTTACAAAGTACCTAAAGTGCCGTAACCTACAGGGCTACGGACCGAGAGCTGGAAAGTGGGCTGGATAGCTCTTTGGTCGGCCGGTGCGGACACGATGGGCCGAATGGCCTCCTTCTGTGCTGTAAATGTCTGGGATTCTATGGGGAAGTAGATAATCACGCGAGGGAACAGCAGAATGTGTTGCTGGGGTGAGACGGCGGGGGCAAGGTGGGTGGGGGAACCAGCACGGACCCTGTTGGGCCGAGTAGCCTGATTGTGTGCTGTAAATACCGGAGATTCCCGTGGCTATCAGCAGAGCGCGGGATACGTGACCTCTCGTTCCTGACTCCAACCCTTTCCTTGCCTCACTGTCCTAGTTCGTGGACCTCTGCATTCTGATGGGCTGTGACTACTGCGACAAGATTAAGGGCATCGGACTCAAGCGAGCTCTACCCCTGATTCAAAGTCACAAGAGCATCGAGGAGATTATCAGCAATATTGACTGTGTGGTGAGTGTCGGAGGAACGTTGCTAATGTAACACACTCACCACACTGCTACCAGCACTCTGTAGCTATCTCATAGAAATCCCACTCCAATTCCGTTAGACGCCACTTGTGATCTGGAACGCGCTGCCTGAAAGAGCGCTGGAAGCAGTTCAATCGTAACTTTCAAAAGGGAGTTGGATAAATACTTGGAGCCAGCTCTTGCAGAGCTCTGGGGAAAGAGCAGGGAGTGGGACTGATTGGATCGCTCTGTCACAGAGCTGGCACAGTAACGATGGGCCGAATGGCCTTCTCCTGTGTGGTATCATTCTGTGATTCCACAGATATCCCACCACACCTCTACTGGGATCCACAGATATCCCACCACACCTCTATTGGGATCCATAGATATCCCACCACACCTCTACTGGGATCCACAGATATCCCACCACACCTCCACTGGGATCCACAGATATCCCACCACACCTCTACTGGGATCCACAGATATCCCACCACATCTCTACTGGGATCCACCGATATCCCACCACACCTCTGCTGGGATCCATAGATATCCCACCACACCGCTACTGGGATCCACAGATATCCCACCACACCTCTACTGGGATCCATAGATATCCCACCACACCTCTACTGGGATCCACCGATATCCCACCACACCTCTACTGGTCCCCACAGATATCCCACCACACCTCTGCTGGTCCCCACAGATATCCCACCACACCTCTACTGGTCCCCACAGATATCCCACCACACCTCTACTGGGATCCACAGATATCCCACCACATATCTACTGGTCCCATAGATATCCCACCACACCTCTACTGGTCCCCACAGATATCCCACAACACCTCGACTGGTCCCCACAGATATCCCAGCACACCTCTACTGGGATCCATAGATATCCCACCACACCTCGACTGGGATCCATAGATATCCCACCACACCTCGACTGGGATCCATAGATAGCCCACCATACCTCTACTGGTCCCCACAGAGATCCCACCACACCTCTACTGGGATCCACAGAGGTCTCACCACACCTCTACTGGTCCCCACAGATATCCCACCACACCTCGACTGGTCCCCACAGATATCCCAGCACACCTCTACTGGGATCCATAGATATCCCAGCACACCTCTACTGGGATCCATAGATATCCCAGCAGATCTCTACTGGTCCCCACAGAGATCCCACCACACCTTTACTGGGATCCACGGATATCCCACCACACCTCTACTGGGATCCACAGATATCCCACTCTACTGGGATCCACAGCTATCCCACCACACCTCTACTGGTCTCCACAGATATCCCACCACACTTCTACTGGTCCCCACAGATATCCCACCACACCTCTACTGGAATCCACAGATATCCCACCACACCTCTACTGGTCCCACAGATATCCCACCACACCTCAACTGGTCCCATATATATCCCCCACACCTCTACTGGAATCCATAGATAGCCCACAATACCTCTACTGGTCCCCACAGAGATCCCACCACACCTCTACTAGGATCCACAGAGATCTCACCACACCTCTACTGGTCCCCACAGATATCCCATCACACCTCGACTGGTCCCCACAGATATCCCACCACACCTCGACTGGGATCCATAGATATCCCATCACACCTCTACTGGGATCCATAGATAGCCCACCATACCTCTACTGGTCCCCACAGAGATCCCACCACACCTCTACTGGGATCCACAGAGAACTCACCACACCTCTACTGGTCCCCACAGATATCCCACCACACCTCGACTGGTCCCCACAGATATCCCAGCACACCTCTACTGGTCCCCACAGATATCCCAGCACACCTCTACTGGGATCCATAGATATCCCAGCAGATCTCTACTGGGATCCACAGATATCCCACCACACCTCTGCTGGGATCCATAGTAAAAAAACCCAGGCTGACACTCCAGTACAGTACTGAGGGAGGTGCCGTCTTTCGGATGAGACGTTAAACCGAGGCCCCGCCTGCTCTCTCAGGTGGACATAAAAGACCCCATGGCACTATTTCGAAGAAGAGCAGCAGAGTATCCTGGCCAATATTTACCCTTCCATCAACAACAAAAAAACTCCAGATTATCTGGTCATTATCACATTGCTGTTTGTGGGAGCTTGCTGTGCACAAATTGGCTGCCGCGTTTCCCATATTACAACAGTGATTACACTCTAAAAGCACTTCATTGGCTGTAAAGTGCTTTGGGATGTCCGGTGGTCGTTAAAGGCACTATAAATATCCGTCTTTTTATCTTTTTCTACTGGTCCCCATAGATATCCCACCCCATCTCTACTGGTCCCCACAGATATCCCAATACACATCTGCTGGGATCCATAGATTTCCCACCCCACCTCTACTGGTCCCCACTGATATCCCAACACACCTCTGCTGGGATCCACAGATCTCCCACCCCCACCTCTGCTGGGATCCATATATGTCCCAACACACCTCTGCTGGGATCCACAGATATCCCACCACACTCGCTCTATGTTTTAGATCTGACGCTATGGCTCCATAGCACTTGCTGCTTTCTCCTAGTCTTGCTGCCGGACATTCCTTCCACTGAGGGGGACAGGGACACGGGGAGGCTGACAGAGTGGAGCGGGGACACGGTCAGACGGATGACGGGAATGCAGTTGCCGCGGAAACCCACGGCGACCCCCCCCGGGCTCAGTCTTCTCTTTTGCCTTGACAGAAATACCGCCCGCCAGAGGGGTGGCTGTTCCGAGAGGCTCGGGAACTGTTCCTGCGGCCCACGGTGGTGGACACCGAGGAGGTGACTCTGGAGTGGAGGAGCCCGGACGAGGAGGGCCTGGTCCAGTTACTCGTGCACGAGAAGAACGCCAAGTACGTGGCAAACATCGCCTGCGGGCGGTGGCGACCCGCGATTCCCCCCCTCCCCCCGGTCTCTCCCGTGATTGGGACAATAACCGGGCCTGGGTCTTAATGGTGGCAGGAACCGGAGGCAGCGAGAGCTGGAGTATTGTGGCCAAGTCTGGGCACCGCACTTTAGGCAGGATGTTGGGGCCTTGGAGAGGGTGCAGAGGACATTGACCAGAATGGTTCCAGGGATGAGGGGCGTCAGTTACATGGACAGACTGGAGAAGCTGGGGTTGTTCTCCTTGGAGCAGAGAAGGGTAAGGGGAGATTTGATGGAGGTGTTCAAAATCATGCGGGGTTTTGATGGAGAAACTGTTCCCAGTGACAGAGGGGTCGATAACCAGAGGACACAGATTTAAAGTAATCGGCAAAAGACCAGAGGGAAGATGAGGGAACATAAGAAATAGGAGCAGGAGTCGGCCATTCGGCCCCTCGAGCCTGCTCCGCCATTCAATAAGATCATGGCTGATCTGATCATGGACTCAGCTCCACTTCCCTGCCCGCTCCCCTTTACTCCCTTATCGCTCAAAAATCTGTCTATCTCTGCCTTAAATATATTCAATGACCCAACCTCCACAGTTCTCTGGGGCAGAGAATTCCACAGATTTACAAACCTCAGAGAGAAGAAATTTCTCCTCATCTCAGTTTTAAATGGGTGACCCCTTATTCTGAGACTATGTCCCCTAGTTCTAGATCCCCCATGAGGGGAAATATCCTCTCTGCATCTACCCTGTCAAGCCCCCTCAGTATCGAATACATTTCAATAAGAGCACCTCTCATTCTTCTAAACTCCAATATGTATAGGCTCAACCTTTCTTCATAAGACAACCCCCTCATCTCAGGAATCATCCTAGTGAACCTTCTCTGAACTGCCTCCAATGCAAGTATATCCTACCTTTAATACGGAGACCAAAACTGTACGCAGTACTCCAGGTGTGGCCTCACCAATACCCTGTACAGTTGTAGCAGGACTTCTCTGCTTTTATACTCTATCCCCCTTGCAATAAAGGCCAACATTCAATTGCCTTCCTGATTACTTGCTGTACCTGCATACTAACTTTTTGCATTTCAAGTAGAAGGACCCCGAGATCTCTCTGTACTGCAGCATTTTGTAATCGTTCCCCATTTAAATAGTAATTTCCTTTTTTATTTTTCCTACCAAAGTGGATAACCTCACACTTTCCCACATTATACTCCATCTGTCAAATTTTTGCCCACTCACTGAGCCTGTCTATACCCGTTTGCAGATTATTTGCATCCTCCTCATAACTTGCTTTCCCACCCATCTTTGTATCATCAGCAAACTTGGCGACATTACACTCGGTCCCTTCATCCAAGTCATTAATATATAAATATAGATTGTAAATAGTTAAGACCCCAGCACTGATCCCTGCCGCACCCCACTGGTTACTGTTTGCCAACCAGAGAATGAATCATTTATCCCGACGCTCTGTTTTCTGTTAGTTAGCCAATCCTCTTTCTATACTAATATATTACCCCCAACCCCGTGAACTTTTATCTTGTGCAGGCACCTTATCAAATGCCTTCTGGAAATCCAAAGACACCACATCCACTGGTTCCCCTTTATCTACCCTGCTTGATACAACCTCACAGAGCTCCAGCAAATTTGTCAAACATGATTTCCCGTTCATAAAACCATTATCTATTATTTGGATGTTTTAGCGTCTTCCACTGTGAAGACCGATACAAAGTATTTGTTCAAAGTATCCCCCATTTCCATGTTCCGCATTATTAATTCCCCGGTCTCATCCTCTAAGGGACCAACGTTTACTTTAGCTACTCTCTTCCTTTTTATATAGAACAGAAGCTCTCGCTGTCTGTTTTTATATTTCTTTAAGCAGCGAGTTGTTGTGATCTGGAACGCACTGCGGAAGTAGATTCAATAGTAACTTTCAAATGGGGACTTGGATAAATACTGGAGGGGACTATGGGGAACGAGCCTGTGCTGGCTCTCTCTCTCTCAGAGCCAGCACAGGCACAGTGGACCAAATGGGATTCTGTGGGTGTGGACCCTGTGCTAACCGGGGCTCCTGTGTTGCTGCCGGAGATTGGTGCCCTTGGTGTTGTCTCTGTCAGTCCAACACCTCCCCCGCTCGGTGAGCGCCTTTCCCCACGGCATTTAAAGGCACACTCCACTTGGGTGCACCCCTGCAAAGCTGTTGGCTGACTCGTTGTGTGAAATGTTCCGGTTTTTAAGTATTTTGAGATTTTGTAATCACCGGTGCCTTCACAGCACGGTCCAGGGGAATCGGGGAACACACTTCAACTAACTTTTGTATCACTGCGTCTGAACCCTGGAATTCCCAAGTCTAGATCCGTGCCCAAGGCAGGATGGGTGAGTGTGACTCCGAGGAGAAATACATGGGATATACGGCACAGAAACAGGCCATTCGGCCCAACCAGTCCGTGCCGGCGTTTATGCTCCACTCGAGCCTCCTCTCGTCTTTCCTCATCTAAATCTATCAGCATACCCCTCTATTCCCTTCTCCCTCATATACTTGTCCAGCCTCCCCTTAGATGCATCGATACTATTGTGGCAGCGAGTTCCACATTCTCACCTCTCTCTGGGTAAAGAAGTTCCTTCTGAATTCCCCATTGGATTTCTTGGTGACTATCTGATATTGATGCCCTCTAGTTATGCTCTTCCCCACAAGTGGAAACATTCTTTCTCTATCCTCTCTATCAAAATCTTTCATCATTTTAGAAACATAGAAAATAGGTGCAGGAGTAGGCCATTCGGCCCTTCGAGCCTGCACCGCCATTCAATGAGCTCATGGCTGAACATGCAACTTCAGTACCCCCTTCCTGCTTTCTCGCCATACCCCTTGATCCCCTAGTAGTAAGGACTTCATCTAACTCCTTTTTGAATATATTTAGTGAATTGGCCTCAACTACGTTCTGTGGTAGAGAATTCCACAGGTTCACCACTCTCTGGGTGAAGAAGTTTCTCCTCATCTCGGTCCTAAATGGCTTTTAAAGACCTCTATTAGGTCATCCCCTCAGCCTTCATTTTTAAGAGGAAAGAGACCCAGCCTGTTCATCCCTTCCTGATATGTATATCCTCTCATTCCTGGTATCATCCTTGTAAATCTTCTCTGCACCCTCACCGGTGTCTCTATATCCTTTTTATAATATGGCGACCAGAACTGTACACAGTACTCCAAGTGTGGTCTAACCAAGGTTCGAGACCGGTTCCTATGGACTGGAGGGTAGCTAATGTAACACCACTTTATAAAAAGGGAGGGAGAGAGAAAGCGGGTAATTATAGACCGGTTAGCCTGACATCAGTAGTGGGGAAAATGTTGGAATCAATTATTAAAGATGAAATAGCAGCGCATTTGGAAAGCAGTGACAGGATCGGTCCAAGTCAGCATGGATTTATGAAATGGAAATCATGCTTGACAAATCTTCTGGAATTTTTTGAGGATGTAACTAGTAGAATGGACAAGGGAGAACCAGTGGATGTGGTGTATTTGGACTTTCAAAAGGCTTTTGACAAGGTCCCGCACAAGAGATTGGTGTGCAAAATCAAAGCACATGGTATTGGGGGTAATGTACTGATGTGGATAGAGAACTGGTTGGCAGACAGGAAGCAGAGAGTCGGGATAAATGGGTCCTTTTCAGAATGGCAGGCAGTGACTAGTGGAATGCCACAGGGCTCAGTGCTGGGACCCCAGCTCTTTACAATATACATAAATGATTTAGATGAAGGAATTGAGTGTAATATCTCCAAGTTTGCAGATGACACTAAACTTGGTGGCGGTGTGAGCTGTGAGGAGGACGCTAAGAGGCTGCAGGGTGACTTGGACAGGTTAGGTGAGTGGGCAAATGCATGGCAGATGCAGTATAATGTGGATAAATGTGAGGTTATCCACTTTGGAGGCAAAAACACGAAGACAGAATATTATCTGAATGGTGGCAGATTAGGAAAAGGGGAGGTGCAACGAGACCTGGGTGTCATGGTTCATCAGTCATTGAAAGTTGGCAGTGTAGAAGGCAAATGGTATATTGGCCTTCATAGCTAGGGGATTTGAGTATAGGAACAGTGAGGTCTTACTGCAGTTGTACAGGGTCACCTGGAATATTGTGTTCAGTTTTGGTCGCCTAATCTGAGGAAGGACGTTCTTGCTATTGAGGGAGTGCAGCGAAGGTTCACCAGACTGATTCCAGGGATGGCTGGACTGACATATGAGGAGAGACTGGATCGACTGGGCCTGTATTCACTGGAGTTTAGAAGGATGAGAGGGGATCTCATGGAAACGTATAAAATTCTGACAGGATTGGACAGGTTAGATGCAGAAAGAATGTTCTCAATGTTGGGGAAGTCCAGAACCAGGGGACACAGTCTTAGGATAAAGGGTCGGCCATTTAGGACTGAGATGAGGAGAAACTTCTTCACTCAGAGAGTGGTGAACCTGTGGAATTCCCTGCCGCAGAGAGTTGTTGATGCCAGTTCATTGGATATATTCAAGAGGGAGTTAGATATGGCCCTTACGGCTAAAGGGATCAAGGGGTATGGAGAGAAAGCAGGAAAGGGGTACTGAGGTGAATGATCAGCCATGATCTTATTGAATAGTGGTGCAGGCTCGAAGGGCCGAATGGCCTACTCCTCCACCTATTTTCTATGTTTCTACGTTTATCATAACTTCCCTACATTTCAGTTCTATCTCTTTGCAAATAAACCCCGTTTATTTGCAAAGAGATAGGTTGGTTTGTTTTTTATGACCTTGATAACCTGTGTCACAACGTTTAGTGATTTGTGTATTTATACTCCGAGATCCCTCTGCTCCTCTGCCCCATTTAGATTCTTATTTTACAACTAATATGTGACCTCCTTATTTTTCTTAAATAGGGGAATCAAGGGATATGGGGATCGGGCGGGAAAGTGGAGTTGAGGTAGAAGATCAGCCTTGATCACATTGAATGGTGGAGCAGGCTCGAGGGGCTGAATGGCCGACTCCTGCTCCTCATGCCCATTCTACAAGGTTGTTAATGTCCTCTTGCAATTTGCTGCAGTCCTCCTCAGTGATGGCGGTGTCATCCGTGGCTCAGTGGGCAGCACCCTCGCCTCGGAGTCAGAAGGTTGTGGGTTCAAGTCCCACTCCAGGGACTTGAGCACGTAAATCTAGGCTGACTCTCCAGTGCAGTGCTGAGGGAGTGCTGCACTGTCTGAGGTGCCGTCTTTCGGATGAGACATTAAACCGAGGCCCCGTCTACTCTCTCAGGTGGATGTAAAAAGATCCCATGGCACTATTTCAAAGAAGAGCAGGGGAGTTATCCCTGGTGTCCAGGCCAATATTTATCCCTCAATCAACAGAACAATCGTAACCGATAAGGGAATAAGGAGTTATGGGGAGCGGGCAGGGAAGTGGAGCTGAGTCCATGATCGGAGCAGACTCGAGGGGCCGTATGGCCTACTACTCCTCCTATTTCTTATGTTCTTATGGAGAACCAAAACAGATTGCTGTGTGTGGGAGCTTGCTGTGCGCAAATTGGCTGCCGCGTTTCCCACATTACAACAGTGAGCACACTCCAAAAGTAGTTCATTGGCTGTAAAACCTCTGTGGGATGTCCGGTGGTCGTGGAAGGCGCTATAGAAATGCAAGTCTTTTGTGTTATTGACTGCCCCACCTGCTGTCCCCATGGGCCGTGGGGGTTGTGGGGCTGGGAGAGCAGGCCACACACTGTGTGTCACTCAGTTCCCACGCTGCTGGCTACCCGATAGAAGGATATCTCCCCAGAATCATTGGCCTGCTGTGTTTTGCAGGGAGAAGCGTGTCCGGACCCGAATCCAGAGACTCCGGGAGTCACTACACAAGGTCCAACGCAGGAGTGAGACTTTCACTGCGGAGCGACAGACCTGTCTCGATGAGTTCTACACAAAAGTCAAGAGGTTTTACTACAAGAGACAGGCAAGGAACACTCATTAGATCAACTCATTATATACCGTGCACAGCTTTGGTCTCCTTATCGAAGGAAGGATATACTTGCCTTGGAGGCAGTGTAACGGAGGTTCACCAGACTGATTCCTGGGGTGAGAGGGTTGTCCTATGAGGAGAGATTGTGTAGAATGGGCCTTTACTCTCTGGAGTTTAGAAGAATGAGAGATGATCTCATTGAAACATACCAGATTCTGAGGGGGATTGACAGGGTAGATACCGAGAGGATGTTTCCCCCGGGCTGGGGAGTCTAGAACCAGGGGCATAGTCTCAGGATAAGTGGATGGCCATTTAAGACTGAGATGAGGAGGAATTTCTTCACCCAGAGGGTGGTGAATCTTTGGAATTCTCTGCCCCAGGGGGCTGTGGAGGCTCAGTCTTTGAGTCTATTCAAGATAGCGATTGAGTCCAGGGTTCATAGAACCATAGAAATTGACAGCACGGAAGGAGGCCATTCGGCCCATCGTGTCCACGCCGGCCAACCAAGAGCTACCCAGCCTAATCCCACTTTCCAGCTCTAGGTCTGTAGCCCTGCAGGTTACAGCACTTCAGGTGCACGTCAAAGTACTTTTTAAATGTGGTGAGGGTTTCTGCCTCTACCACCCTTTCAGGCAGTGAGTTCCAGACCCCACAACCCTCTGGGGGAAGAAGTTTCCCCTCAAATCCCCTCTAAACCTCCCCCCAATTACTTTAAATCTATGCCCCCTGGTTGTTGACCCCTCCTCCAAGGGAAACAAATCCTTCCTATCCACTCTATCCAGGCCCCTCATCATTTTATACACCTCAATCAGGTCTCCCCTCAGCCTCCTCTATTCCAAGGGAAACAAACCCAGCCTATCCAATCTTTCTTCATAGCTAAAATTAGCACTGTCGGAGAGGCAGTACTGAGGGAGTGCTGCACTGTCGGAGAGGCAGTACTGAGGGAGTGCTGCACTGTCGGAGGGGCAGTACTGAGGGAGTGCTGCACTGTCGGAGAGGCAGTACTGAGGGAGCGCTGCACTGTCGGAGAGGCAGTACTGAGGGAGTGCTGCACTGTGGGAGGGGCAGTACTGAGGGAGCGCTGCACTGTCACAGGGGCAGTACTGAGGGAGTGCCGCACTGTCGGAGAGGCAGTACTGAGGGAGTGCTTCACTGTGGGAGGGGCAGTACTGAGGGAGTGCTGCACTGTCGGAGAGGCAGTACTGAGGGAGTGCTTCACTGTGGGAGGGGCAGTACTGAGGGAGTGCTGCACTGTGGGAGGGGCAGTACTGAGGGAGTGCTGCACTGTCGGAGGGGTAGTACTGAGGGAGTGCTGCACTGTCGGAGGGGCAGTACTGAGGGAGTGCTGCACTGTCGGAGGGACAGTACTGAGGGAGTGCCATCTCCCTCACACACTATCTCTCTCTCTCTCTCTCCACAGGGGGACAAGCCCTTTTTCCGGTCGACCATCAAGAGGCAGAAGGCGGTGAAGCGGATGCTGTCGAAGGTCCCGCTCCGTCGCTGTGTCCGAGCCTGTCCCGCGCAGAGCAAACCCTCGGAGCCCGACACAGCCTGCCCTCCCACCCTCTCCTGCCCTCCCACCCTCTCCTGCCCTCCCACCCTCTCCTACCCTCCCACCCTCTCCTGCCCCTCGGAGCCCGACACAGCCTGCCCTCCCACTCTCTCCTGCCCTCCCACCCTCTGGTCCACGGAGCCTGTCACAGCCTGCCCTCCCACCCTCTCCTGCCCTCCCACCTTCTCCTGGCCCACAGAGCCCGACACGGCCTGCCCTCCCACCCTCTCCTGCCCTCCCACCCTCTGGTCCACGGAGCCTGTCACAGCCTGCCCTCCCACCCTCTCCTGGCCCATGGAGCCTGAGAACATTCCAGACACTCTCCACACCGCTTAACCTTTCTTTCATCCCATTTGCAGCCTGTTTCCATGGTTACCTCGCTCTCTGCTGTCCCCACTTTCCCCTCTGGATGTGATCCCCTCCAGTCCCATTCCTGTCCGGGGGTGGGGGTTGCTGGGAGGGCTATGTGTGTGTGTGGGGCCTGAGGGCTGTGTGTGTGTGTGTGTGTGGGGGGGGGGGCCTGGGGCCTGGGAGCATGTGTGTGAGTGTGTGTGGGGTACTGGGACCTGGGGGGGGGGGGGGGGGGGGGCCTGGGAGTGTGTGTGTGTGTGTGTGTGTGTGTGGGGCCTGGGAGTTTGTGTGTGTGTGTGTGTGTGTGTGGGGCCTGGGTGTGTGTGTGTGTGTGTGTGGGGCCTGGGAGTGTGTGTGTGGGGCACTGGGACCTGGGGGGGGGGGCCTGGCGGAGGGGGGCCTGGGAGTGTGTGTGTGTGTGTGTGTGGGGCCTGGGAGTGTGTGTGTGTGTGTGTGGGGCCTGGGAGTGTGTGTGAGTGTGGGGCCTGGGAGTGTGTGTGTGTGTGGGGCCTGGGAGTGTGTGTGAGTGTGGGGCCTGGGAGTGTGTGTGTGTGTGGGGCCTGGGAGTGTGTGTGAGTGTGGGGCCTGGGAGTGTGTGTGTGTGTGGGGCCTGGGAGTGTGTGTGTGTGTGTGTGGGGCCTGGGAGTTTGTGTGTGTGTGTGTGGGGGGGGGCCTGGGGCCTGGGAGTGTGTGTGGGGCCTGGGAGTGTGTGTGGGGCCTGGGAGTTTGTGTGTGTGTGTGTGGGGCCTGGGTGTGTGTGTGTGTGTGTGGGGGGGGGGGGCCTGGGAGTGTGTGTGGGGGGGGGGGGGGGCTGGGAGTGTGTGTGTGTGGGGCCTGGGAGTGTGTGTGTGTGTGTGGGGGGGGGGGGTGCCTGGGAGTGTGTGTGTGAGTGTGGGGGGGGGGGGCCTGGGAGTGTGTGTGTGTGTGGGGGGGGGCCTGGGAGTGTGTGTGTGGGGGGGGGGCCTGGGAGTGTGTGTGTGTGTGTGTGGGGGGGGGGGGGGCGTGGGAGTGTGTAGGGGGGGGGGGGCTGGGAGTGTGTGTGTGTGTGTGTGTGGGGGGGGGGGCGTGGGAGTGTGTGGGGGGGGGGGCTGGGAGTGTGTGTGTGTGAGTGTGTGGGGGGGGGGGGGCCTGGGAGTGTGTGGGGGGGGGGGCGTGGGAGTGTGTGTGTGTGTGTGTGTGGGGGGGGGGGGCGTGGGAGTGTGTGGGGGGGGGGCTGGGAGTGTGTGTGTGTGTGTGTGTGGGGGGGGGGGCGTGGGAGTGTGTGGGGGGGGGGGCTGGGAGTGTGTGTGTGTGTGTGTGTGTGGGGGGGGGGGGCGTGGGAGTGTGTGGGGGGGGGGGCGTGGGAGTGTGTGGGGGGGGGGCTGGGAGTGTGTGTGTGTGTGTGTGTGGGGGGGGGGCGTGGGAGTGTGTGGGGGGGGGGGCTGGGAGTGTGTGTGTGTGAGTGTGTGGGGGGGGGGGGCCTGGGAGTGTGTGGGGGGGGGGGCGTGGGAGTGTGTGGGGGGGGGGCTGGGAGTGTGTGTGTGTGTGTGTGTGGGGGGGGGGGCGTGTGAGTGTGTGGGGGGGGGGCTGGGAGTGTGTGTGTGTCGGGGGGGGGGGGGGGCTGGGAGTGTGTGTGTGTGTCGGGGGGGGGGGGGGCTGGGAGTGTGTGTGTGTGTCGGGGGGGGGGGCTGGGAGTGTGTGTGGGGGGGGGGGGGCCTGGGAGTGTGTGTGTGTGTGTGTGGGACCTGGGAGTGTGTGTGTGTGTGTCGGGGGGGGGGCTGGGAATGTGTGTGGGGGGGGGGGGGCCTGGGAGTGTGTGTGTGTGTGGGACCTGGGAGTGTGTGTGTGTGTGTGTGGGGCACTGGGATTGTGTGTGTGTGTGTGTGGGGGGCCTGGGAGTGTGTGTGAGTGTGTGTGGGGCACTGGGAGTGTGTGTGTGTGTGGGGCCTGGGAGTGTGTGTGAGTGTGTGTGGGGCACTGGGAGTGTGTGTGTGTGTGGGGCCTGGGAGTGTGTGTGTGTTTGGGGCCTGGGAGTGTGTGTGTGTTTGGGGCACTGGGAGTGTGTGTGTGTGTGGGGCCTGGGAGTGTGTGTGTGTTTGGGGCACTGGGAGTGTGTGTGTGTGTGGGGCCTGGGAGTGTGTGTGTGTTTGGGGCCTGGGAGTGTGTGTGTGTTTGGGGCACTGGGAGTGTGTGTGTGTGTGGGGCCTGGGAGTGTGTGTGTGTTTGGGGCACTGGGAGTGTGTGTGAGTGTGTGTGGGGCACTGGGAGTGTGTGTGTGTGTGGGGCCTGGGAGTGTGTGTGTGTTTGGGGCACTGGGAGTGTGTGTGAGTGTGTGGGGGCCTGGGAGTGTGTGTGGGGCCTGGGAGTGTGTGTGAGTGTGTGGGGGGGGGGGGGGCCTGGGAGTGTGTGTGTGAGTGTGTGGGGGGGGGGGGGGCCTGGGAGTTTGTGTGTGTGTGTGTGTGGGGCCTGGGTGTGTGTGTGTGTGTGTGTGTGGGGCCTGGGAGTGTGTGTGTGTGTGTGGGGCCTGGGTGTGTGTGTGTGTGTGGGGCCTGGGTGTGTGTGTGTGTGTGTGTGTGGGGCCTGGGAGTGTGTGTGTGTGTGTGGGGCACTGGAGTGTGTGGGGCACTGGGAGTGTGTGTGAGTGTGTGGGGGGGGGGGGCCTGGGAGTGTGTGTGTGAG
This sequence comes from Pristiophorus japonicus, assembly GCF_044704955.1. Taxonomy (NCBI): domain Eukaryota; kingdom Metazoa; phylum Chordata; class Chondrichthyes; family Pristiophoridae; genus Pristiophorus; species Pristiophorus japonicus. The sequence continues at coordinate 298,155,243 of NC_091981.1, read as the reverse complement.
TGTGTGGGGGGGGGGGGGGCCTGGGAGTGTGTGTGTGAGTGTGTGGGGGGGGGGGGGGGCCTGGGAGTGTGTGTGTGAGTGTGTGGGGCCTGGGAGTGTGTGTGGGGCCTGGGAGTGTGTGTGTGTGTGTGGGGCACTGGGAGTGTGTGTGAGTGTGTGGGGGGGGGGGGGGGGCCTGGGAGTGTGTGTGTGAGTGTGTGGGGGGGGGGGCCTGGGAGTGTGTGTGTGAGTGTGTGGGGGGGGGGGGGGGCCTGGGAGTGTGTGTGTGAGTGTGTGTGGGGCACTGGGAGTGTGTGTGTGTGTGTGTATGGGGCCTGGGAGTGTGTGTGTGTGTGGGGCCTGGGTGTGTGTGTGTGTGTGTGGGGGGGGGGGGGGGGGGGGGCTGGGAGTGTGTGTGTGTGTTTGTGGGGGGGGGGGGCCTGGGAGTGTGTGTGTGTGTGTGGGGGGGGGGGGGGCCTGAGAGTGTGTGTGTGGGGCCTGGGAATGTGTGTGGGGCCTGGGAATGTGTGTGGGGCCTGGGAGTGTGTGTGTGTGTGTGTGTGTGTGGGGCCTGGGAGTGTGTGTGGGGCCTGGGAATGTGTGTGGGGCCTGGGAGTGTGTGTGTGTGTGTGTGTGGGGCCTGGGAGTGTGTGTGGGGCCTGGGAATGTGTGTGTGTCCGGGGGGGGGCCTGGGAGTGTGTGTGTGTGTGTGTGGGACCTGGGGGGGGGGGCCTGGCGGAGGAGGGCCTGGGAGTGTGTGTGGAACTGCCTGCAGGAGAGGAGGGGACACAATGGGCACATCATTCTCTGAGGGTTTCCTGCCCCATTGGGATTATCGCAGAAGCTTGTGATGTTCCAGCCCCACAGCAGGCGCATTATCAGACCACAAACGCAACTGTATGAGGCAAAGACAGGGAACAAACCCACTCCTGCCCCCTGACCCCGGGAGATAGTCCCGTCCCCTGACCCGGGAGATAGTCCCGTCTCCTGACCCGGGGAGATAGTCCCGTCCCCTGACCCGGGAGATAGTCCCGTCTCCTGACCCGGGGAGATAGTCCCACCCCCTGACCCGGGGAGATAGTCCCACCCCCTGACCCGGGGAGATAGTCCCACCCCCTGACCCGGGAGATAGTCCCACCCCCTGACCCGGGAGATAGTCCCACCCCCTGACCCGGGAGATAGTCCCACCCCCTGACCCAGGAGATAGTCCCACCCCCTGACCCAGGAGATAGTCCCACCCCGTGACCCGGGGAGATAGTCCCACCCCCTGACCCGGGGAGATAGTCCCACCCCCTGACCCGGGGAGATAGTCCCACCCCCTGACCCGGGGAGATAGTCCCGCCCCCTGACCCGGGGAGATAGTCCCACCCCCTGACCCGGGGAGATAGTCCCACCCCCTGACCCGGGGAGATAGTCCCACCCCCTGACCCGGGAGATAGTCCCGCCCCCTGACCCGGGAGAGGGTCCCAAATCACACCACACATTACCAGTTCATCCACCAGGCTCACAACGACATACCTCATTGTGGATGACCGACTCCCAACTGGCTGGGGTTTTATTGAGTCTTGTGAAAATCGCATGACTGGCTAAGCCACTCACAATGCAACAGCTCCACCAACCGATGAGCAGACATGACACCCGCCAGCCCCCACCTGCCCCGCCCCCACACCCACGCATTGGTCGCCCAGCAAGTCAATCATCCCGGTGGCCCCGCCCTCCCCGACCAATCGGAAAGCCCAGGGGGCTCTTCATTACCCGATTGGAGGATTGTTGATCGCCGGCCTTTCCCCGTCTCCTATATTTTTTATAACTCATTAAGGAAAGTGGGAGAAATGTTTTTCAAACACTATGTTTTTGAAGGACCCTGTGATGTTATTTCTGGGGGGTTTTCTGACTGCAGTGCCCTGGCAATGAGCCTTTGGTTTGCTGCAGACTCCAGGGTGAGGCTGAAACCTTGGCATCCTGTCACCGGCGTGCCTGTTTCTGCCGGCCAGGTCGTTGTCGGGGGAGCAGTGGGGGGGGGGGGGCCCTGTACCCCTCGTGCACCGTGCTGAGGGGGGGGCCTGGCCTGCCCGCCCAATCGGCACCACGGGAATCGCACCTCAGCCCCCTTTTACCATCGACAGATATTGAAGCACTGGAGGAACCTGGGAGTATCCTCGCGAAGAACGAAAAGGTCAAGATGGTGTCCGTGAGAGTGAGTCAAGCACCAGCTCCCAACACACAAGGGCACACACCATTTCTGCCTTCAGTCGATGTTTATAAAAGTAGACAAATGAGGCATTAAACCTCCACTATAACCTTGATGCTCTTTATTTACTCTCTCAGTATGGAGCTAACTCTACTTCCACACCTTTATTGGTTTTCTACCTCCCTTCCAAGGTGTACGTTATTCTAAAGGCATAGTTAGAGGCACTGGCTCACTATAAAATGGCTCCCCTGTTTATAAAATGGCTCCTTGGCCGTTGTCGCTTATGAACAAGTCAACTGCACGAGTAAAGTGGTTGGGTGCACTGAGTCATTGCTGCTCTGGAACAGCTCCATACTTAATGTCGGCATAAAGTAGCACTTGTATTTTTTTACCTCCCGGTAATCCCTCGAAGTGCATCACACACCACTAATTACCGCGGCGTGTCATCACTGTTGTTTTGTGGGCAATGCTGACAGCTATTTTCCACCAGTGAGATCCTGCAAAGAGTAAATGAGCCTGTTGATCCGTCACTGGTGGCATGGGTGGAGGCAGGAATGTTTACCCCTGACACCACCACAGCTCCCCTGCGTGTCAGCTATCGAAGATTGGGGCGTTCACATCCATTTGTTTATATCAGCTGTGGGCATAGTAAGCTCTCACTGCACCAGTTCCACAACCTGACTGACATCTTCCAGAGGTCTCTGGTACAGGGCAAGGCACATCTTATTCATTAGCACAGTGCAGAGGGAGCTTTACTCTGTATCTAACCCCCTGTACCTGCCCTGGGAGTGTTTGATGGGACAGTGTACAGGGAGCTTTACTGTGTATCTAACCCCCTGTACCTGCCCTGGGAGTGTTTGATGGGACAGTGTAGAGGGAGCTTTACTCTGTATCTAACCCGTGCTGTACCTGCCCTGGGAGTGTTTGATGGGACAGTGCAGAGGGAGCTTTACTCTGTATCTAACCCGTGCTGTACCTGCCCTGGGAGTGTTTGATGGGACAGTGTAGAGGGAGCTTTACTCTGTATCTAACCTCCTGTACCTGCCCTGGGAGTGTTTGATGGGACAGTGTAGAGGGAGCTTTACTCTGTATCTAACTAGTGCTGTACCTGCCCTGGGAGTGTTTGATGGGACAGTGTAGAGGGAGCTTTACTCTGTATCTAACCGCATGCTATACCTGCCCTGGGAGTGTTTGATGGGACAGTGTAGAGGGAGCTTTACTCTGTATCTAACCCCCTGTACCTGCCCTGGGAGTGTTTGATGGGGCAGTGAAGAGGGAGCTTTACTCTGTATCTAACCCGTGCTGTACCTGCCCTGGGAGTGTTTGATGGGACAGTGTAGAGGGAGCTTTACTCTGTATCTAACCCCCTGTACCTGCCCTGGGAGTGTTTGATGGGACAGTGTAGAGGGAGCTTTACTCTGTATCTAACCCATGCTGTACCTGCCCTGGGAGTGTTTGATGGGACAGTGTAGAGGGAGCTTTACTCTGTATCTAACTAGTGCTGTACCTGCCCTGGGAGTGTTTGATGGGACAGTGTAGAGGGAGCTTTACTCTGTATCTAACCGCATGCTATACCTGCCCTGGGAGTGTTTGATGGGACAGTGTAGAGTGAGCTTTACTCTGTATCTAACCCCCTGTACCTGCCCTGGGAGTGTTTGATGGGACAGTGTAGAGTGAGCTTTACTCTGTATCTAACCCCCTGTACCTGCCCTGGGAGTGTTTGATGGGACAGTGTAGAGGGAGCTTTACTCTGTATCTAACCCGTGCTTTACCTGCCCTGGGAGTGTTTGATGGGACAGTGTAGAGGGAGCTTTACTCTGTATGTAACCCCCTGTACCTGCTCTGGGAGTGTTTGATGGGACAGTGTAGAGGGAGCTTTACTCTGTATGTAACCCCCTGTACCTGCCCTGGGAGTGTTTGATGGGACAGTGTAGAGGGAGCTTTACTCTGTATCTAAGCCCCCTGTACCTGCCCTGGGAGTGTTTGATGGGACAGTGTAGAGGGAGCTTTACTCTGTATCTAACCCGTGCTGTACCAGCCCTGGGAGTGTTTGATGGGACAGTGTAGAGGGAGCTTTACTCTGTATGTAACCCCCTGTACCAGCCCTGGGAGTGTTTGATGGGATAGTGTAGAGGGAGCTTTACTCTGTATCTAACCCGTGCTGTACCTGCCCTGGTTTGAGAAAGTGATTCCATTCTCTGCACTTTCTGAGCCTAAAGAATACAGAGAAAGAGACAAGCTGCTGGGACTGGGATGTGTGAGTTATGAATATAGAAGCTTCTCTCTCTGGGAGCATTTAGTCCTTTAGTTTTCCATTTTATGGAATTTCTGTGTCCTCGTATGTAACTGTGACTGTATATCTCTATGTGAAAATAAATGGATGTTTGTATCCTTGCTGATATTTTGTGCGTGAACAAACACACACTGGTGAACTGCAGGGTTGTGGGGCTGAGGGTTGTTAATGATGGGTACAGCTCATGGTTTTACCTGTTGCAGAAAGTTCGTCACAATTGGGGAGCATGATTCCAAACCAGCAATATACTCGTAGCATCCCAGATAGAGGTGTGTTTGAGCCACGCACCGCACTGGACCGTCACTCAATTACTTCGAGGATCACAGAATTCGCAGCTCGCACCTGACCTGAGGGGCAGTACTGAGGGAGTGCTGCACTGTTGGAGGGGCAGTACTGAGGGAGTGCTGCACTGTTGGAGGGTAGTACTGAGGGAGTGCTGCACTGTTGGAGGGTAGTACTGAGGGAGTGCTGTACTGTCGGAGGGGCAGTACTGAGGGAGTGCTGCACTGTCGGAGGGGCAGTACTGAGGGAGTGCTGCACTGTTGGAGGGGCAGTACTGAGGGAGTGCTGCACTGTCGGAGGTCAGTACTGAGGGAGTGCTGCACTGTTGGAGGGCAGTACTGAGGGAGTGCTGCACTGTTGGAGGGTAGTACTGAGGGAGTGCTGCACTGTTGGAGGGTAGTACTGAGGGAGTGCTGTACTGTCGGAGGGGCAGTACTGAGGGAGTGCTGCACTGTCGGAGGGGCAGTACTGAGGGAGTGCTGTACTGTCGGAGGGGCAGTACTGAGGGAGTGCTGCACTGTCGGAGGTCAGTACTGAGGGAGTGCTGCACTGTCGGAGGGGCAGTACTGGGAGTGCTGCACTGTCGGAGGGGTAGTACTGAGGGAGCGCTGTACTGTCGGAGGGGTAGTACTGAGGGAGTGCTGCACTGTCGGAGGGACAGTACTGAGGGAGTGCTGCACTGTTGGAGGGTAGTACTGAGGGAGTGCTGCACTGTCGGAGGGGCAGTACTGAGGGAGTGCTGCACTGTCGGAGGTCAATACTGAGGGAGTACTGCACTGTCGGAGGGGCAGTACTGAGGGAGTGCTGCACTGTTGGAGGGTAGTACTGAGGGAGTGCTGCACTGTCGGAGGGTAGTACTGAGGGAGTGCTGCACTGTTGGAGGGTAGTACTGAGGGAGTGTTGCACTGTCAGAGGTCAGTACTGAGGGAGTGCTGCACTGTCGGAGGGGCAGTACTGAGGGAGTGCTGCACTGTCGGAGGGGCAGTACTGAGGGAGTGCTGCACTGTCGGAGGGTAGTACTGAGGGAGTGCTGCACTGTTGGAGGGGCAGTACTGAGGGAGTGCTGCACTGTCGGAGGGTAGTACTGAGGGAGTGCTGCACTGTTGGAGGGTAGTACTGAGGGAGTGCTGCACTGTCGGAGGTCAGTACTGAGGGAGTGCTGCACTGTCGGAGGGGCAGTACTGAGGGAGTGCTGCACTGTCGGAGCAGCAGTACTGAGGGAGTGCTGCACTGTCGGAGGTCAGTACTGAGGGAGTGCTGCACTGTCGGAGGGGCAGTACTGAGGGAGTGCTGCACTGTCAGAGGGGCAGTACTGAGGGAGTGCTGCACTGTTGGAGGGCAGTACTGAGGGAGTGCTGCACTGTCGGAGGGGCAGTACTGAGAGTGCGATATAACTAACCCATTGTGTTTGATGTCAGCACACAGAATGTGAGGTAGACACTATCCATTACCCAGCACAAACATCACTGAACCTGATGAACCCAAAATATACATGAAATAATTTAATTTCCAAAATCATTAATCTTTAAATTGCAACTAAGAGGCATTCAGAATTGTTATAATTTAAATTGTTGCCTGGCGCTTTTATAATCTAAACATGGCGTCACTCGACACCATGCCTGATGTTCCCACTCCCCCCTCCCCCCTCCCACACCCCCCTACCCCCCCCCCACACCCCCCTCCCCACACCCCCCCCCACTCCCCCCTCCCCACACCCCCCCTCCCCCCCCACTCCCCCACACCCCACTCCCCCCTCCCCACACCCCCCCTCCCACACCCCCCCCCACACCCCACTCCCCCCCCCCCCACACCCCCCTCCCCCCCCCACCCCCCCTCCCCCCCCCCACTCCCCCCACACCCCCCTCCCAAGGTGCTCAGTGCCCCTGAGTTGCTGTTTAGCCACCACATGTTACTTTGTGCTCTCCCTGCTCTCGCTCTAACCCTGGCCGTGCCTCGCTCGATGAACTTTGGCCCTTTGCCTAGATCCATGTTCTGCCAACCTGCCTGAATGTTTAAAGCCACTGTCGACGTCATCTAATCTCCGGCTCCTGGCTTGCTACCTGGGCAGCCCCTCCAGATACTGGACCAAAGACCTTAAGCACAAAATAACAGAGGGCGGGGACTGAAATTATCGCGAATTACAGAGTGATTCTGGCTGAGGGCAGGGCGGGGTTGACAGAGTGTTCACATAACTCTTGGCAGGAATTCCCGCCATCAGCCCAGTATTCCCGGGGTGTATTTATACAAAGTACAGGAGTGGTGAAAGCACTAAGATTGACTCAGCACACAGGAGTCCATTCGACCCATGGTGCTTGTGCTAGCTCTGTGAGAGAGCGCTCCAATTAGTCCCACTCCCCCGCTCTGTCCCCACAAATGTTTCCCCTTCAAGTGTTTATCCAATTTCCTTTTGAAAGTTACTGTTGAATCTGCTTCCACCGTTCTTTCAGACAGCGCGTTCCAGATCATCATAACTTACGGTGTAAAAATAATTCTCCTCCTCTCCCTCTCTGGTTCGTTTGCCAATCACCTTAAATCTGTGTCCTCTGGTTATCGATCCTTACACCACTGGAAACATTCTCCTTATTTAGTCACAAGTGACATCCTTTGTGAGTGTGACAAAGGTAAACTATCCCTCCTCGTCCTCCTGGACCTGTCTGCAGCCTTTGACCACTCCATCCTCCTCCAACACCTCTCCACCATCGTCCAGCTGGGTGGGACTGCACTCGCCTGGTTCCATTCTTATCGATCTAATCGTAGCCAGAGAATCACCTGCAATGGCTTCTCTCCCCGTCCCCGCATCGTTACCTCTGGTGTCCCCCAAGGATCTGTCCGTGGCCCCCTCCTGTTTCTCATCTACATGCTGCCCCTTGGCGACATCATCCGGAAACACAGCGTCAGTTTCCACATGTACGCTGACGACATTGAGTACAGAAAGAGGAGGATAGAGCAGGTGAATGCGTGGCTGGAGAGATGGGGCAGGAGGGAGGGCTTTAGTTTCTGGGGCATTGGGGCTGGTTCTGGGGGAGGTGGGACCTGTACAGGCCGGACAGGTTGCACCTCAAACAGAGCCGGGACCAATAGCCTCGCTGGGGGTTTGGTTGTGCTGTTGGGGAGGGTCAAGCGCAGGGCGATTCTCCTCACCGTTTGTGGGCCTCATCAAAAATCTGCTAGCACCGACGAAACCAACGGAGAAGACATATGAAGAGCTGTGCACGCTGGTTCGAGAACACCTCAAGCCAAAGGAGAGCATCTTGATGGTCAGGTATCGCTTTTACACGCATCACCGCTCAGAGGGCCAGGACACAGCGAGCTATGTCGAGACCTGGGTGTCATGGTACATCAGTCATTGAAAGTTGGCATGCAGGTACAGCAGGCGGTTAAGAAAGCAAATGGCATGTTGGCCTTCATAGCGAGGGGATTTGAGTATGGGGCAGGGAGGTGTTACTACAGTTGTACAGGGCCTTGGTGAGGCCACACCTGGAGTATTGTGTACAGTTTTGGTCTCCTAATCTGAGGAAGGATGTTCTTGCTATTGAGGGAGTGCAGCGAAGGTTCACCAGACTGATTCCCGGGATGGCAGGACTGATATATGAGGAGAGACTGGATCGACTAGGCCTGTATTCACTGGAGTTTAGAAGAATGAGAGGGGATCTCATAGAAATGTTTAAAATTCTGACGGGTTTAGACAGGTTAGATGCAGGAAGAATGTTCCCAATGTTGGGGAAGTCCAGAACTAGGCGTCACAGTCTAAGGATAAGGGGTAAGCCATTTAGGACTGAGATGAGGAGAAACTTCTTCACCCAGAGAGTGGTGAACCTGTGGAATTCTCTACCACAGAAAGTTGTTGAGGCCAATTCACTAAATATATTCAAAAAGGAGTTAGATGTCGTCCTTACTACTAGGGGGATCAAGGGGTATGGCGAGAAAGCAGGAAGGGGGTACTGAAGTTGCATGTTCAGCCATGAACTCATTGAATGGCGGTGCAGGCTAGAAGGGCTGAATGGCCTGCTCCTGCACCTATTTTCTATGTTTCAATCTAAGACGCCTTGCGGGACCGTGCGTATTTGCTGGATTTTTGGGGGAAGTGTTGCGGGACTTTTTCATGCTTGGAATCGGCCATGAGGTCATTCTTCGTAAATTGCTGTCTGTCGAATCCCTCGATCTGATAGCCCAGGCTTTCATGACCACGAACAATAACACTGAACAGATATCATTGCAGCATCGGAACTCACCGGCAAGTACTGTGCATAAAATAATGCCCTCAGCAGGCAGAACTGTACCTGGCAGGGCCTACACGCCTGCAGAGGCCAGACCGAGGATGACTCAGAGTCCGCCGTGGGGCGTGAATGCGAATCCATTAGCACCATGTTGGCGCTGCGGGGATAATCATCGGGCCCATCAATATCTATTCAAGCACTGCGTGTGCAAGGGCTGCGGAACAATGGGGCACCTCCAGCGAATGTGCAGACATGCTGCGACTCACCACGTGGCAGAGTCGGCAGAAGATGACCGATCCGGCGCGGATCAGCAGGAGAGGCAACTCAACCCGAGGCTGAGGAGGAAGTGTATGGGGTACACACCTTCACCACCAAAAGCCCTCCAATAATATTAAAAGTTGAACTTAACGGCACTCCAGTCTCCATGGAACTAGACACAGGGGCGAGTCAATCAGTTATGAGCCAGAAGGCATTCGAGAGGCTGTGGGGCAACAGAGCACAACGACCCAAGCTGATCCCGATTCAGGCAAAGCTGTGCACCTACACCAAGGAACTGATACCAGTTATTGGTAGTGTGCACATAAGAGTATCCCATGAGGGAGCGGTGCACGATTTACCTCTGTGGATTGTTTCAGGTGATGGGCCAATGCTGTTTGGCAGGAGGTGGATGGGGAAGATTCGATGGAACTGGGAAGACCTCTGTGTACCTTCTCCGGAGAACGAGGCCTCCCTTTCCCAAAGGCTGAACAAACCCCCACCTTCAGCTGAACCAGGCATCGAAGTGCAGATCCCCGAGGCACAGGCCGCTCATCACGACCACGAGGAGGTAAAGTTCAACCGAGCAGCGGTACAGGCTCGGTACCCACCACCCAAAGCCGACGACCTCTTCGCGACGATGGAAGAGGCTCCAGGTCGACCAGAGTGGGACTCCGGCTGAAATGATCCGAATGTGTCTTCCCGACGCCAGAGGCAAAATCCCCGGGGAGGAAGATCGCGGCAGTCGGCATCACGGACACGGACGAGAGAGTGTCCAGACCAAGGGACGAGAGAGTGTGTCCAGACCACGGGATGAGAGAGTGTCCAGACCACGGGACGAGAGAGTGTCCAGACCACAGGACGAGAGAGTGTGTCCAGACCACGGGATGAGAGAGTGTCCAGACCACGGGACGAGAGTGTGTCCAGACCACGGGATGAGAGAGTGTCCAGACCACGGGACGAGAGTGTGTCCAGACCACGGGATGAGAGAGCGCCCAGACCACGGGACGAAAGTGTGTCCAGACCACGGGACGAGAGGGCGTCCAGACCACGGGACGAGAGAGTGTCCAGACCACGGGACGAGAGAGCGCCCAGACCACGGGACGAGAGTGTGTCCAGACCACGGGACGAGAGTGTGTCCAGACCACGGGACGAAAGTGTGTCCAGACCACGGGACGAGAGAGTGTCCAGACCACGGGACGAGAGAGTGTCCAGACCACGGGACGAGAGAGTGTCCAGACCACGTGACGAGAGAGTGTGTCTAGACCACAGGACGAGAGAGTGTCCAGACCACGGGACAAGAGAGTGTCCAGACCACGGGACAAGAGAGTTTCCAGACCACGGGACGAGAGAGTGTCCAGACCACGGGACGAGAGAGTGTCCAGACCACGGGACGAGAGAGTGTCCAGACCACGGGACGAGAGAGTGTCCAGACCACGGGACGAGAGAGTGTCCAGACCACGGGACGAGAGAGTGTCCAGACCACGGGACGAGAGAACGTCCAGACCACGGGACGAGAGAGTGTCCAGACCACGGGACGAGAGAGTGTCCAGACCACGGGACGAGACAGTGTCCAGACCACGGGACGAGAGAGTGTCCAGACCACGGGACGAGAGTGTGTCCAGACCACGGGACGAGAGTGTGTCCAGACCACGGGACGAGAGTGTGTCCAGACCACGGGACGAGAGAACGTCCAGACCACGGGACGAGAGAGTGTCCTGACCACGGGACGAGAGAGTGTCCAGACCACGGGACGAGAGAGTGTCCAGACCACTGGACGAGAGAATGTCCAGACCACGGGACGAGAGAGTGTCCAGACCACGGGACGGGAGTGTGTCCAGAACACGGGACGAGAGTGTGTCCAGACCACGGGACGAGAGAGTGTCCAGACCACGGGACGAGAGTGTGTCCAGACCACGGGACGAGAGTGTGTCCAGACCACGGGACGAGAGAGTGTCCAGACCACGGGACGAGAGAGTGTCCAGACCACGGGACGAGAGTGTGTCCAGACCACGGGACGGGAGAGTGTCCAGACCACGGGACGAGAGAGTGTCCAGACCACGGGACGAGAGTGTGTCCAGACCACGGGACGAGAGAGTGTCCAGACCACGGGACGAGAGAGTGTCCAGACCACGGGACGAGAGAGTGTCCAGACCACGGGACGAGAGAGTGTCCAGACCACGGGACGAGAGAGTGTCCAGACCACGGGAGGTCGCCGCAACGGAACGGAGGAATGTGTCGCCCAGCAAGGAAGACGACTGGGTTTGGGGCAAAGGTAAAGGGGCGACCGCTGAGAAGGTCAGGAACCCACTATGTTCCAGTAAGTTGTTTGCACTGCGTAACCCATGTGAGCGCCCATTCAAGAGACATACCAAAGAGTGTCCCAATATTTGCTCGAGTCAGACAAGCTGCTCATCTCACAGTTTTGGGAGAGTAGAGGCACCATTATCGATGCTTTGTTCTGAATATGTCTAACAGCGTCTGTGTACTGTAACATGATCCACCACGGGCCAGGCACTGAGAACTGCACTGATGCACTCAGTTGGCCACCGTTGCCCACCCCCGGGGTGGAAACGGCGCAGCCCATGGACCTGCTCGTTGTTATGGACGTGCTAGAAAACGAGGGGTCAACTTTAACAGCTCCCCAGTTTCGGATCTGGACCAGCCTGGATCCCACGTTATCGCCTGCTAACGGCGAACCGCTAGACGGGATGTTGCAGCTTATCCGTCGCAAAGACGAAAGGCTCATCCCATCAGATTGCCCCCGATGGGGCAATCCTGCAACGTTGCAAAGAAAGGCAGGGAGGCTACACCCAGTCTGTGATCCGGGACCTCCATACCATGGCCCAGGATCCATGGGGACCATGCGGCCTCCCGCCACCACTGAAAGTCTCAAGGCCACATCTGCCATCCTTGGCTTGCCAGACCTTCGGGTCAGCGACAGTAGTCCAGAGCAGGCAGCCCAAATCATAAAGCCGAGCACCACACGTGTCACAGTAGACTCCCTACAGACCCGGCTCTCCCGGGTGCTACACAGTCACCGGGCTGAATCACTCAGAACCGAGCCTTCCGTATGCTCGGAGTTCCCGGGCCATGATCGTACAGCTCCTCCACGCGACATCAGAATAAATGATGTAGACCATGTTCATGGCCCCAGATGGGCTGCTAGCACTGTATTAGCCAAAGAGGGGAATGGAGTGTTTGTGATGAAAATGGAGTGTTTGTTGTGAACCCATGTAATGGACCAGACCAAACTGCGGACTACAGATAACCAGGAACCACTGTGAAAGGACCTGACCCCCAGCGACCCACTAACACAATCGACCTCGCCGTCAACCACGAGGATGAACCCACCATGCCCGCCAGTCTAATCAGACCAGCCACACGGCCGTGCAGGAATAATCCGACTGACTCACCCATGTCAGGACTTCAACCCAGGCGATCGACCCGGGAACTCAGAGCCCCAGATCGACTGTAAATAACTTGTACATAAGACTTTGGGGGGGAGGGGGGTGACATTATGTATGTAAATTTTACCAATGTGGAAGACTTGCCACCAGGGATCACACCTGTGGGAGACCCAAGGGTCACCTGCACACCCTGGGCGAGCAGGTAACAAAGGTATCCATCATGCTGCTTCCTCACTCTGCAGTTACTTAAGAACATAAGAACATAAGAATTAGGAACAGGAGTCGGCCATCTAGCCCCTCGAGCCTGCTCCGCCATTCAACAAGATCATGGCTGATCTGGCCGTGGACTCAGCTCCACTTACCCGCCCGCTCCCCGTAACCCTTAATTCTCTTATTGGTTACAATAAAGGGACCAAGGTCACAACCGTTTGAGCTTAAGATGTGCAGTCTTGTGGAGTTATTCTAAATGTAACATACAGGATGGGATAAGATTTGATAAAGCTGAGGTACTAGAAAGGCTGGCTGTACTTAAAGTAGATAAATCACCAGGAGCGGATGGGATGCATCCCAGGACGCTGAGGGAACTGAGGGCGGATATCGCGGTGGTACTGGGCATAATATTCCAATCCTCCATAGCTACAGGGGTGGTGCCAGAGGGCTGGAGAATTGAAAATGTTACACCATTGTTCAAAAAATGGTGTAAGGATAAACCCAGCAACTACAGGCCAGTCAGTTTAACCTCAGTAGTGGGGAAACTTTTAGAAACAATGATTAGGGACAGAAGTAACAATCACTTGGATAGAGGTGGATTAATTAAGGAAAGCCAGCACGGATTGTAAAAGGCAAATCGTGTTTAACCAACTTGACTGAGTTTTTTGATGAGGTAACAGAGCGTTGATGAGGACAATGCGGTTGATGTGGTGTACATGGATTTCCAAAAGGTGTTAGATAAAGTGCCACATAACAGGCTTGTCAGCAAAGTTGAAGCCCACGGAATAAAAGGGACAGTGGCAGCATGGATACGGAATTGTCTAAGTGACAGGAAACAGAGAGTAGTGGTGAACAGTTGTTATTCGGACTGGAGGAAGGTATACAGTGGTGTTCCCCAGGGGTCGGTACTGGGACCACTGCTTTTCTTAATATATATTACTGACCTGGACTTGGGCGTACAGGGCACTATTTCAAAATGTGCAGATGACACAAAACTTGGAAGTATAGTGAACAGTGAGGGGGATAGTGATAGACTACAGGAAGACATAGACAGGCTGGCGGAATGGGCGGACACGTGGCAGATGAAATTTAACGCAGAAAAGTGCAAAGTGATACATTTTGGTAGGAAGAATGAGGAGAAGCAACATAAACTAAAGGGTACAATCCTAAAGGGGGTGCAGGAATAGAGAAACCCTGGGGGTATTTGTGCACAAATTGTTGAAGGTGGCAGGGCAGGTTGAGAAAGTGGTTCAAAAGCTGACAGCATCCTGGGCTTCATAAATAGAGCCACAGACGACAAAAGCAAGGAAGTTATGATGAACCTGTAGAAACACTGGTTGGGCCTCAACTGGAGTATTGTGTCCAATTCTGGGCACCACACTTTAGGAAGGAGGTGAAGGCCTTAGAGAGGGTACAGAAAAGATTTACGAGAATGGTTCCAGGGATGAGGGACTTCAGTTACGGGGATAGACTGGAGAAGCTGGGGTTGTTCTCCTTGGAGCAGAGAAGGTCGAGAGGAGATTTGATCGAGGTGTTCAAAATCATGAGGGGTCTGGACAGAGTCGATCGAGAGAAACTGTTCCCATTGGTGGAAGGGTCGAGAACCATAGGACACAGATTTAAGGTGATTGGCAAAAGGTGACACGAGGAAAGAAAAATGTATGCAGCGAGTGGTTATAGTCTGGAATACACGGCCTGAAAGAGTGGTGGAGGCAGACTCAATTGTGGCTTTCAAATGGTAATTGGATAAGTAGCTGAAGGAAAACAATTTTCAGGGCTGTGGGGAAAGGGCGAGGGAGTGACACTAGCTGAGGTGCTCTTACAGAGAGCCGGCACGGGCTCGATGGGCTAAATGGCCTCCTTCTGTGCTGTAACCATTCTATGGGCTAGATTTTCCATTATTTTTGCCTGCATACCACCCACTTAACATCCACTTTAATGCTGAAATAAGGCGTAACGCCCAGATATTGCCCGTTTAGGCACAACATGGAACCTGATGCCCATTTCTCGGTCACTTATCGCCGGGCATTACTTTCAGCATGTATGTAACGCCGAGAAAATATAATACAGCCCGCCCACTTTTTTTGGGGCGGAATCATCAGAATGGGCGAAACCAACGCCCATAATATCGCCCGGCGTTACTTTCCGCACGTAATTAACGCCGAGATTCAATAATACCGACTGCCCACTTTTTTTTGTCGTAAAGATCACATTTGCCAAAACCAACGCCCAGTGTATCGCCCAGCGTCACTTTCTCCACCTCACACACATCTCGCCCACAATCTCGCTCGCCCAAAACACCGCTGTGAAAAAGTTGAACTGATCTGAACTAATCACAGCGGTGTGGGCGCCATCTTGTAGATCGCAGATTGCTTCATTGAAAAGGCTGCGTCAACTTCAGGGTGTTTGGATGTATTCTGGAGTTCTTGCTGTGAACTTCTGAACAGACATATTTTCATACTGTGGACGATTGGGTTTTACTGTAGATGTCTGAGTGGAGAAATTTATTGCATGTGAACAGTCGGCATTACCCGTTTCTCAGCCTGCATCGATTACAATGCAGAGTGCAAATGTCACAACGTCTGATGCACAGCATTATGTGCCCAATCTAAAACGTGCCAGACTGATGAGGAGGTCCAGACCATACACACCCCGCACTTACAGGGAGAAGCGGTCTCACCTCGACTTATCCGAGAATACCTGCCTTCGGAGACTGCACTTCCACAAAGTGGTTATCAGTGAGATATGCCTGCTCATCAGGGGAGATCTGCAGCCTGCCAGCACCATCAGTGCTGCACTGTCCGTCGAGGTCAAAATCACCGCGGCACTGTCGTTCTACGCGTTCGGTTCCTTTCAGGCCTTCGCGGTCGACATTTGCGCTATATCTCAGCATGCCACACATTGCTGCGCGAGACAGGTCACTGAAGCCCTGTATACACGCAGGATGGACTTTATCAGCTTCCCTATGAGCGCAGAGGCTCAGACTGACAGGGCTCTAGGATTCTACCGAATTGCTAACTTCCCCAAGGTGCAGGGAGCAATAGACATAGAATCATAGAAACATAGAAAATAGGTGCAGGAGTAGGCCATTCGGCCCTTCTAGCCTGCACCGCCATTCAATGAGTTCATGGCTGAACATTCAACTTCAGTACCCCATTCCTGCTTTCTCGCCATATCCCTTGATCCCCCGATTAGTAAGGACTACATCTAACTCCTTTTTGAATATATTTAGTGAATTGGCCTCAACAACTTTCTGTGGTAGAGAATTCCACAGGTTCACCACTCTCTGGGTGAAGAAGTTTCTCCTCATCTCGGTCCTAAATGGTTTACCCCTTATCCTTAGACGGTGACCCCTGGTTCTGGACTTCCCTAACATTGGGAGCATTCTTCCTGCATCTAACCTGTCTAAACCCGTCACAATTTTAAACGTTTCTATGAGATCCCCTCTCATTCTTCTGAACTCCAGTGAATACAAGCCCAGTTGATCCAGTCTTTCTTGATATGTCAGTCCCGCCATCCCGGGAATCAATCTGGTGAACCTTCGCTGCACTCCCTCAATAGCAAGAATGTCCTTCCTCAAGTTAGGAGACCAAAACTGTACACAATACTCCAAGTGTGGCCTCACTAAGGCCCTGTACAACTGTAGCAACACCTCCCTGCCCCTGTACTCAAATCCCCTCGCTATGAAGGCCAACATGCCATTTGCTTTCTTAACCGCCTGCTGCACCTGCATGCCAACCTTCAATGACTGATGTACCATGACACCCAGGTCTCGTTGCACCTCCCCTTTTCCTAATCTGCCTCCCCTTTTCCGAGACTGTACGCACATCGCCATATGGGCACCTTCTCAGGACGCAAAGGTTTTTCGCAACCGCAAAGGATTCCACTCCCTGAAGGTCCAACTCGTTGTCGACCACAACCAGATAATTATGGCAGTGAATGCCAAATTTACGGGCAGCATCCATGATGCTCACATCCTGCGTGAGAGCACTGTATCTGCCATGTTTACCAGTCAGTCACAAGGTCAATGCTGGATGCTTGGATATGACCTCACCACCTGGCTGATGTCCCCCCCTGTCGACACTGAAGCCGAGAAGCGATACAATGAGAGTCACAGAGCCGCACGCAATATGGTCCAGATAACCATCGGTGTGCTTAAGCAGCGCTTTAGGCACCTGGACCACTCAGGAGGGGAGCTACAATACAACCCTGATCAAGTAGCTCAATTCGTGGTCGTGTGCTCCATGCTGCACAACTTGACTATCAGGAGGGGGCAGGAATTGCCAGAACGGACTGATGGTCCGCATCAGGAGAGAGAGGGGAAGAGGAGGACGAGGGGTTGAACGCTGACCTCGGGCCAGACAATCAGGCTGACTATGCAACCATGCCCACAACCCCCTCCAGACTACAGGAAAGGGCCTGTGGTGGCTACATAGCTGCAAGACTCTTACATCAGCAGCTCATAAATGGGTGCTTTGCCTGAAAGAACATTGCTGTTATTGACAAAGCTTACACACTGCTGTGTGTGTGCAGCTCAGAAATCAATGGTGCCCATCAGCTTGGTGCCAGTTAAAGTTTAAATTTAATGATACCCTTTCATGTTAAGGAATCACCAGTGTGTAACGGTCCAGCTAACTGAGTCAATGCTCAACAAGGTTATGTTAAATAAAAAACATTTAATACGACCATTGGTCTGAAATCATAAGTATCACGGGCAAAAGCATCCCACCCCACCCCACCCCACAACACATTTTAGAACATTGACATCAATCAAATGGTCAGCAGGTCTGTTATGTATGTAAACCTGTAAATACCATGTCTAACCACCAAAGGGCTTATCCCCTGGAGTCCCAAGGGATCCCACAATCCCTTGGGAGCACCTGTATATAAAGAGGCCTCACAGGCTGGAAAGGCACTCTGAGATCTGTAATAAAGGACTACAGTCACACCTACTTTGAGCTTGCAGTATCTAGTCTGACTCTTTATCCACGACATAACAACTGGCGACGAGATACAGAAAGTGAACCCCAACGCAACAATGCAGAGAACTGTGGGCATTCTGGAGAGATTTTCGGAGGGAGATGATTGGGAAACCTTCGTGGAACAACTTGACCAATACTTCGTGGCCAACGAGCTGGAAGGAGAAGCGAACGCTGCCAAACGAAGGGCGATCCTCCTCACCCTTTGCAGGACACCAACGTATGGCCTCGTGAAAAACCTGCTCACTCCGGCAAAACCCACAGACAAGTCGTACGATGAATTGTGTACACTGGTCCGGGAGCATCTAAACCCGAAGGAAAGCGTTCTGATGGCAAGGTATCGGTTTTACACGTACAAGAGGTCTGAAGGCCAGGAAGTGGCGAGCTACGTCGCCGAGCTAAGGTGCCTTGCAGGACATTGCGAATTTGAAGGACATTTGGAGCACATGCTCAGGGACTTCTTTGTACTTGGCATTGGCCATGAAATAATACTTCGCAAACTTTTGACTGTAGAGACCTCAACCTTGAGTAAAGCCATAGCGATAGCCCAGGCATTTATCGGCACCAATGACAATACCAAACAAATTTCCCAGCACACTAGTGCTGCTGCAAGTACTGTGAACAAAGTAACGTTGTTTTCGAATCGAAATGTACATGGCAGGACTTACACACCTGCAGCTGCACGTCCGCAGATAACTCAGAGTCCGCCATCAAGGGTGGTGAATACAAGGCCATTAACACCTTGTTGGTGCTGCGGGGGTGATCATCGATTCCATTCATGCCGCTTCAAAGGATACGTTTGCAAGGGCTGTGGAACAATCGGACACCTCCAACGTATGTGCAGGTGAGCTGCAAACCCTGCTAATCCTGCAACCACCATGTTGCAGAGGAGGATAGATCCACGGTGGGTCACGATGAACCAGAGCCTCAGACCGAGGAGGCAGAGGCATATGGGGTGCACACATTTACGGTGAGTCATCAAGAAGGCCAGCTGGTGCAGGGAGAGAAGGCAAAAAGGAAGTAAAAATAAATCGAAGGGTGATGTCACAGCCAAGGGGGTAAGTGATTGGTGAGTAGTTTTTCTTCTTTTCGGTTCCTTTATCAGTAAGTAACCTTTGACATTGTTGCCAAATTAAATTAATTAAGGGTTAAGTCATGGCAGGAGAGCCCAGACCCAAGTCATGCTCCTCCTGTGCTATGTGGGAACTCGGGGACACTCCCAGTGTCCATGACGATTACATGTGTAGGAAGTGCATCCTGCTGCAGCTCCTGACAGACCGCATTGCGGCACTGGAGCTGCGCATGGATTCACTCTGGAGCATCCGCGATGCTGAGGATGTCGTGAATAGCACATTTAGTGAGTTGGACACACCACAGGTAAAGGTTACTCGGGTAGATAGGGAATGGGTGACCATGAGGCAGAGCAGTGGAAGGTAGTGCAGGGGTCCCCTGCAGTCAGCCCCCTCCAAAACAGGTACTATTGGGGGGGATGACTCACCAGTAGTCAAGCAAGTTCATGGCACCGTGGGTGGCTCTGCTGCACAGGAGGGCAGGAAAAAGAGTGGGAGAGCTATAGTGATAGGGGATTTAACTGTAAGGAGAATAGACAGACATTTCTGTGGCCGCAACCGAGACTCCAGGATGGTATGTTGCCTCCCTGGTGCAAGGGTCAAGGATGTCTCAGAGCGGCTGCAGGACATTTTGGAGGGGGAGGGTAAACAGCCAGCTGTCATAGTGCATAGAGGTACCAACAATATAGGTAAAAAAACGGGATGAGGTTCTACAAGCTTAATTTAGGGAGCTAGGAGTTAAATTAAAAAGTAGGACTTCAAAGGTAGTAAACTCAGGATTGCTACTAGTGCCACGTGCTAGTCAGAGTAGGAATCGCAGGATAGCTCAGATGAATACGTGGCTTGAGGAGTGGTGCAGAAGGGAGGGATTCAAATTCCTGGGACATTGGAACCAGTTCTGGGGGAGGTGGGACCAGTACAAACTGGACGGTCTGCACCTGGGCAGGACCGGAACCAATGTCCTAGGGGGAGTGTTTGCTAGTGCTGTTGGGGAGGAGTTAAACTAATATGGCAGGCGGATGGGAACCTTTGCAGGGAGACAGAGGGAAGTAGAATAGGGGCAGAAGCAAAAGATAGAAAGGAGAATCATAACAGTGGAGGGCAGAGAAACCCAAGGCAAAAATCAAAAAGGGCCACATTACACCAAAATTCTAAAGGGACAAAGTGTGTGAAAATGACAAGCCTGAAGACTCTGTGCCTCAATGCGAGGAGTATTCGTAATAAGGTGGACGAATTAACTGCAGCTAGTAATGAATATGATATAATTGGCAACACAGAGACATGGCTCCAGGGTGACCAAGGCTGGGAGCTCAATATCCAAGGATCTTCAACATTTAGGAAGGATAGACAGAAAGGAAAAGAAGGTGGGGTAGCGTTGCTGGTTAAAGAGGAAATTAATGCAATAGTAAGGAAGGACATTAGCTTGGATGATGTGGAATCTGTATGGGTAGAGCTGCGGAAGACCAAAGGGCAGAAAACGCTAGTGGGAGTTGTGTACAGACCACCAAACAGTAGTAGTGAGGTTGGGGACAGCATCAAACAAGAAATTAGGGATGCGTGCAATAAAGGTACAGCAGTTATCATGGGTGACTTTAATCTACATATAGATTGGGCTAACCAAACTGGTAGCAATGCGGTGGAGGAGGATTTCCGAGAGTGTATTAGGGATGGTTTTCGTGACCAATATGTTGAGGAACCAACCAGGGAGCTAGCCATTCTAGACTGGGTGATGTGTAATGAGAAAGGACTAATTAGCAATTTTGTTGTGTGAGGCCCCTTGGGGAAGAGTGACCATAATAGAATTCTTTATTAAGATGGAGAGTGACACAATTAAATCAGAGATTAGAGTCCTGAATTTAGGGAAAGGTAACTTCGATGGTATGAGATGTGAATTGACTAGAAGAGACTGGTGAATGATACTTAAAGGGTTGACGGTGGATAGGCAATGGCAGACATTTAAAGATCACATGGATGAACTTCAACAATTGTACATCCCTGTCTGGAGTAAAGATAAAACGGAAAGGTGGCTCAACCGTGGCTAACAAGGGAAATTAGGGATAGTGTTAAATCCAAGGAAGAGGCATATAAATTGGCCAGAAAAAGCAGCAAACCTGAGGACTGGGAGAAATTTAGAATTCAGCAGAGGAAGACAAAGGGTTTAATTAGGAGGGAGAAAATAGAATATGAGAGGAAGCTTGCTGGGAACATAAAAACTGACTGCAAAAGCTTCTATAGATATGTGAAGAAAAAGATTAGTGAAAACAAATGTAGGTCCCTTGCAGTCAGAATCAGGTGAATTTATAATGGGGAACAAAGAAATGGCAAACCAATTGAACAAATACTTTGGATCTGTCTTCACAAAGTAAGACACAAATAACCTTCCGGAAATACTGGGGGACCGAGGGTCTAGCGAGAAGGAGGAACTGAAGGAAATCCTTATTTGTCAGGAAATTGCGTTAGGGAAATTGATGGGATTGAAGGCCGATAAATCCCCAGGGCCTGATAGTCTGCATCCCAGAGTACTTAAGGAAGTGGCCATAGAAATAGTGGATGCATTGGTGATCATTTTCCAACAGTCTATCAGTGCCTATGGACTGGAGGGTAGCTAATGTAACACCACTTTTTAAGAAAGGAGGGAGAGAGAAAACAGGGAATTATAGACCAGTTAGCCTAACATCGGTAGTGGGGAAAACGTTGGAATCAATTATTAAAGATGAAATAGCAGCGCATTTGGAAAGCAGTGACAGGATCGGTCCAAGTCAGCATGGATTTACGAAAGGGAAATCATGCTTGACAAATCTTTTAGAGTTTTTTGAGGATGTAACTAGCAGAGTGGACAGGGAAGAACCAGTGGATGTAGTGTATTTGGACTTTCAAAAGGCTTTTGACAAGGTCCCACACAAGAGATTGGTGTACAAAATTAAAGCACATGGTATTGGGGGTAATGTATTGACATGGATAGAGAACTCGTTGGCAGACAGGAAGCAGAGAGTCGGGATAAATGGGTCCTTTTCAGAATGGCAGGCAGTGACTAGTGGGGTGCTGCAGGGCTCAGTGCTGGGACCCCAGCTATTTACAATATACATCAATGATTTAGATGAAGGAATTGAGTGTAATATCTCCAAGTTTGCAGATGACACTAAGCTGGGTGGTGGTGTGAGCTGCGAGGAGGATGCTAAGAGGCTGCAGGGTAACTTGGACAGGTTAGGTGAGTGGGCAAATGCATGGCAGAATGCAGTATAATGTGGATAAATGTGAGGTTATCCATTTTGATGGCAAAAACACGAAGGCAGAATATTATCTGAATGGTGGCAGATTAGGAAAAGGGGAGGTGCAACGAGACCTGGGTGTCATGGTACATCAGTCACTGAAAGTTGGCATGCAGGTACAGCAGGCGGTGAAGAAGGCAAATGGCATGTTGGCCTTCATAGCTAGGGTATTTGAGTATAGGAGCAGGGAGGTCTTACTGCAGTTGTACAGGGCCTTGGTGAGGCCTCACCTGGAATATTGTGTTCAGTTTTGGTCTCCTAAACTGAGGAAGGGCGTTCTTGCTGTTGAGGGAGTGCAGCGAAGGTTCACCAGACTGATTCCTGGGATGGTAGGACTGACATATGAGGAGAGACTGGATCAACTGGGCCAGTATCGACTGGAGTTTAGAAGGACGAGAGGGGAATCTCATAGAAACACATAAAATTCTGACAGGACTGGACAGGTTAGATGCAGGAAGAATGTTCCCGATGTTGGGGAAGTCCAGAACCAGGGGACACAGTCTAAGGATAAGGGGTAAGCCATTTAGGACTGAGATGAGGAGAAACTTCTTCACTCAGAGAGTGGTGAACCTGTGGAATTCCCTGCCGCAGAGAGTTGTTGAGGCCAGTTCATTGGATATATTCAAGAGGGAGTTAGATATGGCCCTTACGGCTAAAGGGATCAAGGGGTATGGAGAGAAAGCAGGAAAGGGGTACTGAGGGAATGATCAGCCATGATCTTATTGAATGGCGATGCAGGCTCGAAGGGCCAAATGGCCTACTCCTGCACCTATTTTTTTTATGTTTCTATGTTTCTATCACAAAATATTCCCCGATAATGCTGAAGGGTGAATTAAATGGACTCCTGGTGTCCATGGAGCTGGACACTGGCGCGTGCCATTCCATAAGGAGCAAAAAGACTTTCGATAAATTGTGGTGCAGCAAGGCCTCAAGGCCAATCCTGACTCCCATTCGTACTAAACTGAGAATGTACACAAAGGAACTGATTTCCGTAATTGGCAGTGCTGCCGTAAAGTCTCCTTCGATGGAGCGATGCACGATTTACCACTCTGGGTGGTACCGGGCGATGGCCCCACGCTGTTCGGCAGGAGCTGGCCGGGAAAGATATGCTGGAACTGGGACGACGTCCGAGCGCTTTTGTCCGTTGACGACACCTCATGTGCCCAGGTCCTAAGCAAGTTCCCCTTGCTGTTCGAATCAGGCATCGGGAAGTTCCAAGGAGCAAAAGTGCAGATCCATTTGATTCCGGGAGCGCAACCCATCCATCACAAGGTGAGAGCGGTACCTTATGTGATGAGAGAGAGGGTGGAGATCGAGTTGGACACGCTGCAACGAGAGGGCAACATTTAGCCAATCGAATTCAATGAGTGGGCCAGTCCAATTGTTCCAGTCCTCAAGGGAGACGGCACCGTCAGAATCTGTGGTGATTACAAAGTAACTATCAATCATTTCTCCATGAAGGATCAATACCCGCTACCAAAGGCAGACGACCTATTTGCGACGCTGGCGGGAGGAAAAATGTTCACGAAGCTGGACTTGACCTCGGCCTACATGACGCAGGAGCTGGAGGAATCATCAAAAGGCCTCACCTGCACCGACACGCACAAAAGTCTTTTTGTTTACAACAGATGCCCGTTTGGGATTCGATTGGCCGCGGCGATATTCCAGAGGAACATGGAAAGCTTGCTGAAGTCGGTCCCACGCACCGTGGTCTTCCAGGACTATATCTTGGTTACAGGTCGGAACACCGTCGAGCACCTGCAGAACCTGGAGGAGGTTCTTAGTCGGCTTAATCGCGTGGGGCTCAGACTAAAACGTTCAAAGTGCATTTTCCTGACGCCTGAAGTGGAGTTCCTGGGGAGAAGAATCGTGGCGGACGGCATCAGGCCCAACGATTCAAAAACGGAGGCAATCAGAATGCACCGAGACCACAGAACGTGATGGAGCTGCGGTCGTTTCTAGGACTACTGAACTATTTTGGTAGCTTCTTACCGGGTCTTAGCACATTGTTAGAACCACTGCACGCTTTACTGCGTAAAGGAGATGAATGAGTATGGGGTAAAAGCCAAGAAAATGCCTTTGAGAAAGCTAGAAAGCTGTTATGCTCAAACAAATTGCTTGTGTTATACGATCCATGTAAACATTTGGTACTAGCATGTGATGCATTGTCATACAGTGTCGGGTGTGTATTGCAACAAGCTAATGAATTTGGGAAATTGCAACTGGTTGCTTATGCATTTAGAAGTCTGTCTAAGGCCGAGACGGCCTACAGTATGATCGAAAAAGAAGCATTAGCGTGTGTCTATGGGGTAAAGAAAATGCATCAATATCTGTTCAGGCTCAAATTTGAATTGGAAACCAACCATAAGCCACTGATATCCCTCTTTTCTGAAAGTAAGGGGATAAATACGAATGCATCGGCCCGCATCCAGAGATGGGCGCTCACGTTGTCCGCATACAACTACGCCATCTGCCACAGGCCAGGCACAGAAAACTGTGCTGATGCTCTCAGTAGGCTGCCATTGCCCACCACAGGGGTGGAGATGGCACAGCCCACAGATTTAGTTATGGTAATGGAAGCATTCGAGAGTGAGCAATCACCTGTTACTGCCCAACAGATTAGAACCTGGACGAGCCAGGACCCCTTATTGTCCTTAGTAAAAAAACTGTGTGCTCCACGGGAGTTGGTCTAGTGTCCCGTTAGAGATGCAGGAAGAAATAAAGCCGTACCAGCGGTGCAAAGATAAAATGTCTATACAGGCAAACTGCCTCCTGTGGGGTAATCGGGTAGTTGTGCCAAAAAAGGGCAGGGACACTTTCATTAGTGATCTCCATAGTACCCACCCAGGCATTGTAATGATGAAAGCGATCGCCAGATCCCATGTGTGGTGGCCCAGTATTGATGCAGACTTAGAGTCCTGTGTGCGCAAATGTAATACATGTTCCCAGTTAAGTAATGCACCCAGGGAGGTGCCACTATGTTCTTACTGGTTGTAGATGCGTGATAATGTGTGATAATGTCGGCAAGCACATCCGCTGCCACCATTGAAAGCCTACGGGCCATGTTTGCCACGCACGGCCTGCCTGATGTCCTTGTAAGTGACAATGGGCCGTGCTTTACCAGTGCCGAATTCAAGGAATTCATGACCCGCAATGGGGTCAAACATGTCACATCTGCCCCGTTTAAGCCAGCATCCAACGGTCAGGCAGAACGAGCAGTTAAACAATCAAGCAGAGCTTGAAAAGGGTAACTGAAGGCTCACTGCAGACTCGCCTACCCCGAAGTCCTGCTTAGCTACCGCACAAGTCTCCACTCACTCACTGGGGTCCCTCCCGCTGAACTGCTCATGAAAATGGCACTTAAGACAAGGCTCTCATTAGTCCACCCTGACCTACACGAACAGGTAGAGAGCAGACGGCTTCAACAGAATACATATCACGATTGCACAAATGTGTCATGCGAAATTGAGATAAATGATCCTGTATCTGTGTTGAACTATGGACAAGGTCCAAAGTGGATTGCTGGCACTGTTTTGGCCAAAGAGGAGAGTAGGGTGTTTGTGGTCAAACTCGCAAATGGACTCACCTGCAGAAAACGCTTGGACCAAACCAAACTCAGATTTACGGACTATCCAGAACAACCCACAATCGACTCTACCTTTTTCGATCCTCCAACACACACACAAGTGGCAACCGACCCAGTGGTTGACCACGGGCAGAATCCATCACCCACAGCAGTCCAGCAAGGCTCACTGCCCCCAGCAGTCCAGCAAGGCTCACTGCCCCCAGCAGCCCAGCAAGGCTCACTGCCCCCAGCAGTCCAGCAAGGCTCACTGCCCCAGCAGTCCAGCAAGGCTCACTGCCCCCAGCAGTCCAGCAAGGCTCACTGCCCCCAGCAGTCCAGCAAGGCTCACTGCCCCAGCAGCCCAGCAAGGCTCACTGCCCCCAGCAGTCCAGCAAGGCTCACTGCCCCCAGCAGTCCAGCAAGGCTCACTGCCCCCAGCAGTCCAGCAAGGCTCACTGCCCCCAGCAGTCCAGCAAGGCTCACTGCCCCCAGCAGTCCAGCAAGGCTCACCAGTCCAGCAAGGCTCACTGCCCCCAGCAGCCCAACAAAGCTCATCGCCCCCAGCAGTCCAGCAAGGCTCACTGCCCCCAGCAGTCCAGCAAGGCTCACCACCCCAGCAGTCCAGCAAGGCTCACTGCCCCCAGCAGCCCAACAAGGCTCACTGCCCCCAGCAGTCTAGCAAGGCTCACCACCCCAGCAGCCCAGCAAGGCTCACTGCCCCCAGCAGCCCAACAAGGCTCACTGCCCCCAGCAACCCAACAAGGCTCACTGCCCCCAGCAGTCCAGCAAGGCTCACTGCCCCCAGCAGCCCAACAAGGCTCACTGCCCCCAGCAGTCCAGCAAGGCTCACTGCCCCCAGCAGTCCAGCAAGGCTCACCGCCCCCAGCAAGGCTCACTGCCCCCAGCAGCCCAGCAAGGCTCACCGCCCCCAGCAAGGCTCACTGCCCCCAGCAGCCCAGCAAGGCTCACCGCCCCCAGCAGCCCAGCAAGGCTCACCGCCCCCAGCAAGACTCACCGCCCCCAGCAGTCCAGCAAGGCTCACCACCCCCAGCAAGGCTCACTGCCCCCAGCAGCCCAGCAAGGCTCACCACCCCCAGCAAGGCTCACTGCCCCCAGCAGCCCAGCAAGGCTCACCACCCCCAGCAAGGCTCACTGCCCCCAGCAGCCCAGCAAGGCTCACTGCCCCCAGCAGCCCAGCAAGGCTCACCGCCCCCAGCAAGGCTCACTGCCCCCAGCAGCCCAGCAAGGCTCACTGCCCCCAGCAGCCCAGCAAGGCTCACCGCCCCCAGCAAGGCTCACCACCCCCAGCAAGGCTCACTGCCCCCAGCAGCCCAGCAAGGCTCACCGCCCCCAGCAGCCCAGCAAGGCCCAACAAACGACTCACCAACAACAGCATTTGCACCAAGACGATCAACCAGGGAAAGGAAGGTCCCAGATCAACTCACATTGTAAATAGTTGCACTATTGACTTTGGGCGGGGGTTGGGGGGGAAAGTGTTGTTATGTATGCAAACCTGTAATTACTGAGTCGAACCACCAGAGGGCTTATCCCCTGGAGTCCCAAGGGATCCCACAATCCCTTGGGAGCACCTGTATATAAGGAGGCCTCACAGGCTGGAGAGCCACTCCGAGATCTGTAATAAAGGACTGCGGTCACACCTTACTTTGAGCTTGCAGTATCTAGTCTGACTCTTTATTCAAGATATAACAATGTCCAGCAACACAGAACACAAATGCAAACCAACAAGGTAGCCCCTTCTCCCATGCATTACAACATATTGCACACACCCAGATGGAGATATAACACAGCCATCACCTGCGGACATGCCCCTCACTTTCCTTCCCCCCCTCCTCCCCTTCTTCTCCCCACCTCTACCCCTTTCCCTCCTCGCTCCACGCTGCCTGGCCGAGGAGCTCCTCAGGCGGTGCCTCATTGGGGGGGGTGAAGGCAGAGGCAGTGGTTAGACGGGTACGGGAGCAGTGGGCTGCCGAGGGGGGAACATTCCAGGAGCAGGATCTTGGTCCTGCCTCTCATCTGTCGTTGGCAGTGATGGTGCGCAACCTCGAGATGGAGTACCGCGCTCTGGGACCATTGGGAGGCCTGTGCCAGCAGTGTTCCTGGCTATCGCCTCCAGGCCTTCCGCCATCCATGGAACGTACTCAGTCATGGTGGCCAGCTGTCGGGATATGCCCCCCCAATGCCTGTAGGGTCTGATGACCTCCTGGACAACTCTACCGTGTCGACCACCCCCCCTCTCATCTGGCGCTCGTGGAGCAGACCTGCTGCGTTTCCGAAACCTCCACGGGGTGGGCACCGTCCTGGGGACAGCCTGGCGTGCCTTGTGGCGAGGCTCTTGGGCCCGCTACCTCCAGAGTGGAGCTGGGATTGGCCGGAGGAGCACTAGATGGCCTTGGGGTCGAATGCCTTCTGGAGCTGCGCCCCCACCTTCTGGCCTCTGTGGTCTTGCCTTGGGACGTGCTGCTGGCTGAGCTGTAAAACACAAATGAGGTTATTAGAGGAGAAGGGGGTGCTAGGGTGACAAGGCGAGTCCAGCGCAACGCACAACATATACACGACAAAAGCACCACCGCTCTCAAAATCATCGCAGGCATCACATTTCATGACCATCAACACATTCTGCATTGCAATGATTCTCATGAGGTCAGCATTATTTAGAGGACACTTTTAGCAATCATCTATCATATATTATTGTTCGGATATGAGTGGGTGTGGCATCTATTGACTTTGCATCACACAATGGTGCATACTTCACTCGCATGGCATCATTTCAGGGTCTATAGCTGCTTCCATGGCCATCCGGGGGAGCTTCCCCACGAGTGCGAGCACTCACTCCTCCATGTCAGTGATGTCGCTGGGGACTGGTGGGCCCCACCCGTTCGCCTCTGCATGGACCTCATCGTCGATAGCTTCTGATGTAAAAGGTGACAGGACGACATGACATGAGATCATTGCGTGCTATCATTGCTAGGTACTGTCACAGAGGCTGATACAGCACATAACCGACAGATGTAAGCATGATTATTATGATAATTATCATTCTTTACCTATAGACGTACACACCATGACCGTAGGCTTTGAGTACAACATTCCCGGTAAAAGTGAAAGACCTCATGTTTGATTACAGTCACTCATGACTCTTACAAATCAAATTATTTAAATATATAAGAACATGTAAATAAATGTAATACTTACTCTGGCAGATCTGACAAGGTCGTTCCATCGTTTGCCAAATTTGTTACCCTCATGCACCTTGTTGGTCGCCGATGAGACCACCTCTGCTATCTCTGGAATTTTGTGAGGATGTAACTAGTAGAGTGGTCAAGGGAGAACCAGTGGATGTGGTGTATTTGGAGTTTCAAAGGGCTTTTGACAAGGTCCCACACAAGAGATTGGTGTGCAAAATCAAAGCGCATGGTATTGGGGGTAATGTACTGACATGGATAGAGAACTGGTTGGCAGACAGCAAGCAGAGAGTCGGGATAAACGGGTCCTTTTCAGAATGGCAGGCAGTGACCAGTGGAGTGCCGCAGGGCTCAGTGCTGGGACCCCAGCTCTTTACAATATACATTAACGATTTAGATGAAGCAATTGAGTGTAACATCCCCAAGTTTGCGGATGACACTAAACTGGGTGGCGGTGTGAGCTGTGAGGAGGACGCTAAAAGGCTGCAGGGTGACTTGGACAGGTTAGGTGAGTGGGCAAATGCATGGCAGATGCAGTATAATGTGGATAAATGTGAGGTTATCCACTTTGGGGCAAAAACACGAAGGCAGAATATTATCTGGATGGCGACAAATTAGGAAAAGGGGAGGTGCAACGAGACCTGGGTGTCATGGTTCATCAGTCATTGAAAGTTGGCATACAGGTACAGCAGGCGGTGAAGAAGGCAAATGGTATGTTGGCCTTCATAGCTAGGGTATTTGAGTATAGGAGCAGGGAGGTCTTACTGCAGTTGTACAGGGTCTTGGTGAGGCCTCACCTGAAATATTGTGTTCAGTTTTGGTCTCCTAATCTGAGGAAGGACGTTCTTGCTGTTGAAGGAAAGCAGCGAAGGTTCACCAGACTGATTCCAGGGATGGCTGGGCTGTCATATGAGGAGAGACTGGATCAACTGGGCCTTTATTCACTGAAGTTTAGAAGGATGAGAGGGGATCTCATAGAAACGTATAAGATTCTGACTGGACTGGACAGGTTAGATGTGGGAAGAATGTTCCCGATGTTGGGGAAGTCCAGAACCAGGGGACATAGTCTTAGGATAAGGGGAAGGAGAAACGTCTTCACTCAGAGAGTTGTTAACCTGTGGAATTCTCTACCGCAGAGAGTTGTTGATGCCAGTTCATTGGATATATTCAAGAGGGAGTTAGATGTGTCCCTTACGGCTAAAGGGATCAAGGGGTATGGAGAGAAAGCAGGAAAGGGGGTACTGAGGGAATGATCAGCCATGATCTTATTGAATGGTGGTGCAGGCTCGAAGGGCCCGAATGGCCTACTCCTGCACCTATTTTCTATGTTTCTATGTTTCTATCTCGGTCCATATCTTCTGGTAGGCCTTTGGGGTGGACTTCCCACGCCCTCCCTGGGTCAAATCACCCCAGCGTGACTCGATCTACTGCAGGAGGGTGGCATTTGCCTGGTCCGAGAACCCCCTGGCCCTCTTTTGTCCTCCCAATTGTTCCTCTCACAGCTCACTGCTCTCTCCAGCGTCAGTCTCCACAGCATGCTGTGATGCCTCCTCCTCTCCATCCATTATGGGCACCAAATTCTGGAAATATCTGGCTGGTAACAGCTAATTTGTTTTCTCACAATTTGCTCCAAAGCTCGAAACTTCCCCTCCTTCCTCCCAAAGCAGCCACACCATGCCCACACACGCCTTCACCCCCTCCCAAAGCAGCCACACCATGCCCACACACGCCTTCACCCCCTCCCAAAGCAGCCACACCATGCCCACACACGCCTTCACCCCCTCTCTGCTCCCATTCTCTCTGTCTCCTCTTATGCGTATGTAATGATGACCCCTGACCTCCTGAATCTTGGGAAATGAGCGTTGCCATGCGGTTGGTAAGGATGGCGACACTTTACGGCAGAAGGTCAGAGAGATTTAACACCAACGCCCATTTCAGATTGCTCGCGGTAACGCCCATTTTTTAAAATGGAAACTAGGGGGTTTGAAAATGGGCGATAATCCGGCGATCGGAAAACCCATATTTACCGCCCACGCTGGAAATAACGCACATTTTTGGGCGATCTGCACAGAAGTGGAAAATCTAGCCATATGATTCCATGACACCCAGCTCTACCTCACTATCATGTCTCTCGACCCCTCCACAGTCTTTAAATTGTCAGACTGCTTGTCCGACATTCTGTTCTGGTTGAGCAGAAATTTCTTCCAATAAATATATGAACATAAGAATCAGGAGCAGGAGTCGGCCATTCGGCCCCTCGAGCCTGCTCCGCCATTTAATAAGATCATGGTTGACCTTCGACCTCAACTCCACTTCCCCCCCCCCGACCCCCATATCCCTCGATTTACCAAGAACCCAACAATTTATCGATCTCAGCCTTGAATATACTCAACATCCTCTAATAATGTGTCTTGAGCAATAGCTTGGTCAAAGAGGTAGGTTTTAAGGAGGAAAGAGAGGTAGAGAGATGGAGAGGTTTAGGGAGGGAGTTCCAGAGCAACAGAAGGCACGTCCACCGATGGTGGAGCGATTATAATGAGGGATGCTCAAGAGGGCAGAATTAGAGGAGTGCAGACATCTGGGGGGGTTGTGGGGCTGGAAGAGGTTACAGAAATAGAGGAGGGGCGAGGCCATGGAGGGATTTGTAAACAAGGATGAGAATTTTGAAATCAAGACGTTGCTTAACCGGGAGCCAATGTCGGTCAGCGAGCACAGAGGTGGTGGGTGAGCGGGACATGGTGCGAGTTAGGACACTGGGCAGTGAGCACAGGGGGTGATGTGTGACCGGGACATGGTGCGAGTTAGGACACTGGGCAGCAAGCACAGGGGGTGATGTGTGACCGGGACATGGTGCGAGTTAGGACACGGGTCAGCGAGCACAGGGGTGATGGGTGAGCGGGACTCGGTGCGAGTTAGGACACGGGGTCAGCGAGCACAGGGGGTGATGGGTGAGCGGGACTTGGTGCGAGTTAGGACACAGGGCAGCGAACACAGGGGGTGATGGGTGAGCGGGACTTGGTGCGAGTTAGGACACGGGGTCAGCGAGCACAGGGGGTGATGGGTGAGCGGGACTTGGCGCGAGTTAGGACACGGGGCAGCGAGCACAGTGGGTGGTGGGTGAGCGGGACTTGGCGCGAGTTAGGACACGTGCAGCCTTGTTTTGGATGACCTCAAGTTTACATAGGGTAGAATGTGGGAGGCCGGCCAGGAGTGTGTTGAATTAGTCAAGTTTAGAAGCTCTCCCTGCTCTCTCTCTAACCCTGGTCGTGCCTCGCTCGATGAACTTTGGCCCTTTGCCGAGATCCATGTTCTGCCAACGTGCCTGAGTGTTTAAACCCACCATCAACGTCATCTAATCACCAGCTCCCAGCTTGATACTTTGGCAATCCCTCCATATTCTGAACCAAAGATCTTAAGCAGTAAATAACAGAGCGCGGGACTGAAATTATCACGAATTACAGAGTGATTCTGGCTGAGGGGAGGGCGGGACTGACAGAGTGTTCACATAACACTGTCATCAGCCCAGTATTCCCAGGGCGTATTTATACCAAGTACAGGAGTACTGCAGGGACCAAGTATTCCTGCACCGTCACGGACTCGAGACGTCGCTCTCTCTCACTCTCTCACACACACGTG
This sequence comes from Pristiophorus japonicus, assembly GCF_044704955.1. Classification (NCBI taxonomy): domain Eukaryota; kingdom Metazoa; phylum Chordata; class Chondrichthyes; family Pristiophoridae; genus Pristiophorus; species Pristiophorus japonicus. The sequence goes on along the minus strand of NC_091981.1, from coordinate 298,122,684 downwards.
CTGAGTCAGAAGCCTCACCATGACCAGCTGGACACTCTGGGTATCGCTGGGGTTTGTGGTGCTGTTCGTACTGAGCCAAGGCGGGGGTAAGAGACCGAGACACAGCCAAATCTCATGGCGGGGGGAGGGGGAGAGGGGTGACTATGCTCCGGGTGAAAGGTCGCGAGGTCGCAGGGTAAATATTCCCAGCCGCTGTGATCCGATGGGCTCGGGGCGCTGACACAATGATGGGAGATTGCTCTCACCGTGAGGGTGGGCACCGTCTCACTGGGGGCACCAGGGTGGGCTCACGCGGTGTATAGACGATCGCGGTGTTCGCTCGCATCTCCTTGCTGAGCGCTCAATCCACCCGCTGGAGATAGTCTATGAGCATCAGTCCGTTCTGCAAGGACAGGCAGCCATTTAACGGGCAACTGGGGGGGACAATCTGGGACCGTCTGACTCTGTCTGAGACCGTCTGACACTGTCTGAGTCTGTGTGAGTCTGTCTGACAGTGTCTGAGTCTGTCTGACAGTGTCTGAGTCTGTCTGACACTGTCTGACACTGTCTGAGTCTGTCTGAGTCAGCCTGAGTCTGTCTGAGTCTGTCTGAGTATGTCTGACATTGTCTGAGTCTGCCTGACACTGTCTGACACTGTCTGAGTCTGTCTGACACTGTCTGAGTCTGTCTGAGTCTGTCTGACACTGTCTGACATTGTCTGAGTCTGTTTGACACTGTCTGAATCTGTCTGAGTCTGTCTGAGTCTGTCTGAGACTGGCTGACGCTGTCTGACACTGTCTGACACTGTCTGAGTCTGTCTGAGTCTGTCTGGCACTGTCTGAGTGTGTCTGAGTCTCCCTGACACTGTCTGAGTCTGTCTGAGTCTCTCTGACACTGTCTGAGGCTGTTTGAAACTGACTGAGTCTGTCTGAGTCTGTCTGACACTGTCTGAAACTGTCTGACACTGTCTGACACTGTCTGACACTGTCCGACACTGTTCGAGTCTGTCTGAGTCTGTCTGAGTCTGTCTGACACTGTCTGAGACTGTCTGAGTCTGTCTGAGTCTGTCTGACACTGTCTGACACTGTCTGAGTCTGTCTGATAATGTCTGAGTCTGTCTGAGTCTGTCTGACAATGTCTGAGTCTGTCTGACACTGTCTGACACTTCTGACACTGTCTGACACTGTCTGAGTCTGTCTGACACTGTCTGACACTGTCTGAGTCTGTCTGACACGGTCTGAGTCTGTCTGAGTCTGTCTGACAATTTCTGAGTCTGTCTGACTGTCTGAGTCTGTCTGACACTGTCTGACACTGTCTGAGTCTGTCTGAGTCGTCTGACACTGTCTGACACTGTCTGACACTGTGAGTCTGTCTGACACTGTCTGAGTCTGTCTGACTGTCTGAGTCTGTCTGACACTGTCTGACACTGTCTGAGTCTGTCTGACAATGTCTGACACTGTCTGACACAGTCTGAGTCTGTCTGAGTCTGTCTGAGTCTGTCTGAGTCTTTCTGAGTCTGTCTGACAATGTCTGAGTCTGTCTGACACTGTCTGACACTGTCTGACACTGTGAGTCTGTCTGACACTGTCTGAAACTGTCTGAGTCTGTTTGAGTCTGTCTGACACTGTCTGAGTCTGTCTGAGTCTGTCTGAGTCTATCTGACACTGTCTGACACTGTCTGAGTCTGTCTGAGTCTGTCTGACACTGTCTGAGGTTGTCTGACACTGCCTGAGTCTGTCTGAGTCTGTCTGATACTGTCTGAATATATCTGAGTCTGTCTGAGTCTGTCTGACAATGTCTGAGTCTGTCTGAGTCTGTCTGAGTCTGTCTGACAATGTCTGAGTCTGTCTGACACTGTCTGAGTCTGTCGGAGACAGTCTGAGTCTGTCTGAGTCTGTCTGAGTCTTTCTGACACTGTCTGAGACTGTCTGAGTCTGTCTGAGTCTGTCTGACACTGTCTGACACTGTCTGAGTCTGTCTGACAATGTCTGACACTGTCTGACCCTGTCTGACACTGTCTGAGTCTGTCTGAGTCTGTCTGAGTCTTTCTGAGTCTGTCTGCGTCTGTCTTACACTGTCTGACACTGTCTGACACTGTCTGAGTCTGTCTGACACTGTCCGACACTGTCCGAGTCTGTCTGAGTCTGTCTGAGTCTGTCCGAGTCTGTCTGAGTCTGTCTGAGTCTGTCTGACACAGTCTGAGTTGTCTGACACTGTCTGAGTCTGTCTGACACTGTCTGACACTGTCTGAGTCTGTTAGAGTCTTTCTGAGTCTGTCTGAGTCTGTCTGACACTGTCTGACACTGTCTGAGTCTGTCTGAGTCTGTCTGACAATGTTTGAGTCTGTCCGAGACTGTCTGACACTGTCTGACACAGTCTGAGTCTGTCTGAGTCTGTCTGACACTGTCTGACACTATCTGAGTCTGTCTGACACTGTCTGAGTCTGTCTGACACTGTCTGACACTATCTGACACTGTCTGAGTCTGTCTGAGTCTGTCTGACACTGTCTGAGTCTGTCTGAGTCTGTCTGTCACTGTCTGAGGCTGTCTGACACTGACTGAGTCTGTCTGAGTCTGTCTGACACTGTCTGAGTCTGTCTGACACTGTCTGAATCTGTCTGAGTCTGTCTGAGTCTGTCTGACACTGTCTGAGTCAGTCTGAGTCTGTCTGACACTGTCTGAGTCTGTCTGAGTCTGTCTGATTGTCTGAGTCTGTCTGAAACTGTCTGAGTCTGTCTGACACTGTCTGAGTCTGTCTGACACTGTCTGACACTGTCTGAGTCTGTCTGAGTCTGTCTGAGTGTGTTTGACAATGTCGGAGTCTGTCTGAGTCTGTCTGAGTCTGTCTGACACTGTCTGACACTGTCCGACACTGTCTGAGTCTGTCTGAGTTTGTCTGACACTGTCTGACACTGTCTGAGTCTGTCTGAGTCTGTCTGACAATGTCTGAGTCTGTCTGACACTGTTTGAGTCTGTTTTAGTCTGTCTGAGACTGTCTGAGTCTGTCTGACACTGTCTGACAATGTCTGAGTCTGTCTGATTCTGTCTGACACTGTCTGAGTCTGTCTGACACTGTCTGACACTGTCTGACACTGCCTGAGTCTGTCTGAGTCTGTCTGACACTGTCTGATCTGTCTGAGTCTGTCTGACAATGTCTGAGTCTGTCTGACACTATCTGACACTATCTGACACTGTCTGACACTGTCTGAGTCTGCCTGAGTCTGCCTGAGTCTGTCTGACACTGTCTGAGTCTGTCTGGCACTGTCTGAGTCTGTTAGAGTCTGTCTGACACTGTCTGAGTCTGTCTGAGTCTGTCTGAGTCTTTCTGAGTCTGTCTGAGTCTGTCTGACACTGTCTGACACTGTCTGAGTCTGTCTGACAATGTCTGAGTCTGTCCGAGACTGTCTGACACTGTCTGACACAGTCTGAGTCTGTCTGAGTCTGTCTGACACTATCTGACACTGTCTGACACTGTCTGAGTCTGTCTGACACTGTCTGACACTATCTGACACTGTCTGAGTCTGTCTGAGTCTGTCTGACACTGTCTGAGTCTGTCTGAGTCTGTCTGTCACTGTCTGAGGCTGTCTGACACTGACTGAGTCTGTCTGAGTCTGTCTGACACTGTCTGACACTGTCTGAGTCTGTCTGACACTGTCTGAATCTGTCTGAGTCTGTCTGAGTCTGTCTGACACTGTCTGAGTCTGTCTGAGGCTGACTGACACTGTCTGAGTCTGTCTGAGTCTGTCTGATTGTCTGAGTCTGTCTGAAACTGTCTGAGTCTGTCTGACACTGTCTGAGTCTGTCTGACACTGTCTGACACTGTCTGAGTCTGTCTGAGTCTGTCTGAGTGTGTTTGACAATGTCGGAGTCTGTCTGAGTCTGTCTGAGTCTGTCTGAGTCTGTCTGACACTGTCTGACACTGTCCGACACTGTCTGAGTCTGTCTGAGTTTGTCTGACACTGTCTGACACTGTCTGAGTCTGTCTGACACTGTCTGAGTCTGTCTGAGTCTGTCTGACACTGTCCGACAATGTCTGACACTGTCTGACACTGTCTGAGTCTGTCTGACACTGTCTGACACTGTCTGACACTGACTGAGTCTGTCCGAGTCTGTCCGAGTCTGTCTGAGTCTGTCTGACACTGACTGAGTCTGTTTGAGTCTGCCTGACACTGTGAGTCTGTCTGAGTCTGTCTGACACTGTCTGACAATGTCTGAGTCTGTCCGATTCTGTCTGACACTGTCTGAGTCTGTCTGACACTGTCTGACCCTGTCTGACACTGTCTGAGTCTGTCTGAGTCTGTCTGACACTGTCTGAGTCTGTCTGAGTCTGTCTGACACTGTCTCTGTCTGAGTCTGTCTGACACTGTCTGAGGCCGTCTGACACTGGCTGAGTCTGTGTGAGTCTGTCTGACAGTGTCTGAGTCTGTCTGACACTGTCTGAGTCTGTCTGACACTGTCTGAGTCTGTCTGAGTCTGTCTGACACTGTCTGAGACTGTCTGACACTGTCTGACACTGTCTGACACTGTGAGTCTGTCTGACACTGTCTGAGTCTGTCTGACTGTCTGAGTCTGTCTGACACTGTCAGAGACTATCTGAGTCTGTCTGACACGGTCTGACACTGTCTGAGTCTGTTTGAGTCTGTCTGACACTGTCTGAGTCTGTCTGAGACTGCCTGAGTCTGTCTGACACTGTCTGACAATGTCTGATTCTGTCTGATTCTGTCTGACACTGTCTGAGTCTGTCTGACACTGTCTGAGGCCGTCTGACACTGGCTGAGTCTGTGTGAGTCTGTCTGACACTGTCTGAGTCTGTCTGACACTGTCTGAGTCTGTCTGAGTCTGCCTGACACTGTCTGAGACTGTCTGAGTCTGTCTGAGTCTGTCTGACACTGTCTGAGTCTGTCTGATTCTGTCTGACACTGTCTCTGTCTGAGTCTGTCTGACACTGTCTGAGGCCGTATGACACTGGCTGAGTCTGTGTGAGTCTGTCTGACAGTGTCTGAGTCTGTCTGACACTGTCCGAGTCTGTCTGACACTGTCTGAGGCCGTCTGACACTGGCTGAGTCTGTGTGAGTCTGTCTGACAGTGTCTGAGTCTGTCTGACACTGTCTGAGTCTGTCTGACACAGTCTGAGTCTGTCTGAGTCTGTCTGACACTGTCTGACACTATCTGAGTCTGTCTGACACTGTCTGAGTCTGTCTGACACTGTCTGACACTATCTGACACTGTCTGAGTCTGTCTGAGTCTGTCTGACACTGTCTGAGTCTGTCTGAGTCTGTCTGTCACTGTCTGAGGCTGTCTGACACTGACTGAGTCTGTCTGAGTCTGTCTGACACTGTCTGAGTCTGTCTGACACTGTCTGAATCTGTCTGAGTCTGTCTGAGTCTGTCTGACACTGTCTGAGTCAGTCTGAGTCTGTCTGACACTGTCTGAGTCTGTCTGAGTCTGTCTGATTGTCTGAGTCTGTCTGAAACTGTCTGAGTCTGTCTGACACTGTCTGAGTCTGTCTGACACTGTCTGACACTGTCTGAGTCTGTCTGAGTCTGTCTGAGTGTGTTTGACAATGTCGGAGTCTGTCTGAGTCTGTCTGAGTCTGTCTGACACTGTCTGACACTGTCCGACACTGTCTGAGTCTGTCTGAGTTTGTCTGACACTGTCTGACACTGTCTGAGTCTGTCTGAGTCTGTCTGACAATGTCTGAGTCTGTCTGACACTGTTTGAGTCTGTTTTAGTCTGTCTGAGACTGTCTGAGTCTGTCTGACACTGTCTGACAATGTCTGAGTCTGTCTGATTCTGTCTGACACTGTCTGAGTCTGTCTGACACTGTCTGACACTGTCTGACACTGCCTGAGTCTGTCTGAGTCTGTCTGACACTGTCTGATCTGTCTGAGTCTGTCTGACAATGTCTGAGTCTGTCTGACACTATCTGACACTATCTGACACTGTCTGACACTGTCTGAGTCTGCCTGAGTCTGCCTGAGTCTGTCTGACACTGTCTGAGTCTGTCTGGCACTGTCTGAGTCTGTTAGAGTCTGTCTGACACTGTCTGAGTCTGTCTGAGTCTGTCTGAGTCTTTCTGAGTCTGTCTGAGTCTGTCTGACACTGTCTGACACTGTCTGAGTCTGTCTGACAATGTCTGAGTCTGTCCGAGACTGTCTGACACTGTCTGACACAGTCTGAGTCTGTCTGAGTCTGTCTGACACTATCTGACACTGTCTGACACTGTCTGAGTCTGTCTGACACTGTCTGACACTATCTGACACTGTCTGAGTCTGTCTGAGTCTGTCTGACACTGTCTGAGTCTGTCTGAGTCTGTCTGTCACTGTCTGAGGCTGTCTGACACTGACTGAGTCTGTCTGAGTCTGTCTGACACTGTCTGACACGTGTCTGAGTCTGTCTGACACTGTCTGAATCTGTCTGAGTCTGTCTGAGTCTGTCTGACACTGTCTGAGTCTGTCTGAGTCTGTCTGACACTGTCTGAGTCTGTCTGACACTGTCTGACACTGTCTGAGTCTGTCTGAGTCTGTCTGAGTGTGTTTGACAATGTCGGAGTCTGTCTGAGTCTGTCTGAGTCTGTCTGAGTCTGTCTGACACTGTCTGACACTGTCCGACACTGTCTGAGTCTGTCTGAGTTTGTCTGACACTGTCTGACACTGTCTGAGTCTGTCTGACACTGTCTGAGTCTGTCTGAGTCTGTCTGACACTGTCCGACAATGTCTGACACTGTCTGACACTGTCTGAGTCTGTCTGACACTGTCTGACACTGTCTGACACTGACTGAGTCTGTCCGAGTCTGTCCGAGTCTGTCTGAGTCTGTCTGACACTGTCTGAGTCTGTTTGAGTCTGCCTGACACTGTGAGTCTGTCTGAGTCTGTCTGACACTGTCTGACAATGTCTGAGTCTGTCCGATTCTGTCTGACACTGTCTGAGTCTGTCTGACACTGTCTGACCCTGTCTGACACTGTCTGAGTCTGTCTGAGTCTGTCTGACACTGTCTGAGTCTGTCTGAGTCTGTCTGACACTGTCTCTGTCTGAGTCTGTCTGACACTGTCTGAGGCCGTCTGACACTGGCTGAGTCTGTGTGAGTCTGTCTGACAGTGTCTGAGTCTGTCTGACACTGTCTGAGTCTGTCTGACACTGTCTGAGTCTGTCTGAGTCTGTCTGACACTGTCTGAGACTGTCTGACACTGTCTGACACTGTCTGACACTGTGAGTCAGTCTGACACTGTCTGAGTCTGTCTGACTGTCTGAGTCTGTCTGACACTGTCAGAGACTATCTGAGTCTGTCTGACACGGTCTGACACTGTCTGAGTCTGTTTGAGTCTGTCTGACACTGTCTGAGTCTGTCTGAGACTGCCTGAGTCTGTCTGACACTGTCTGACAATGTCTGATTCTGTCTGATTCTGTCTGACACTGTCTGAGTCTGTCTGACACTGTCTGAGGCCGTCTGACACTGGCTGAGTCTGTGTGAGTCTGTCTGACACTGTCTGAGTCTTTCTGACACTGTCTGAGTCTGTCTGAGTCTGTCTGACACTGTCTGAGACTGTCTGAGTCTGTCTGAGTCTGTCTGACAATGTCTGAGTCTTTCTGAGTCTGTCTGACAATGTCTGAGTCTGTCTGACACTGTCTGACACTGTCTGACACTGTGAGTCTGTCTGACACTGTCTGAGTCTGTCTGACACTGTCTGAGTCTGTCTGAGTCTGTCTGACACTGTCAGAGACTATCTGAGTCTGTCTGACACTGTCTGACACTTTCTGAGTCTGTTTGAGTCTGTCTGACACTGTCTGAGTCTGTCTGAGACTGTCTGAGTCTGTCTGACACTGTCTGACAATGTCTGATTCTGTCTGATTCTGTCTGACACTGTCTGAGTCTGTCTGACACTGTCTGACCATGTCTGACACTGTCTGAGTCTGTCTGACACTGTCTGAGTCTGTCTGAGTCTGTCTGAGTCCATCTGACACTGTCTGACACTGTCTGAGTCTGTCTGAGTCTGTCTGACACTGTCTGAGTCTGTTTGACACTGTCTGAGTCTGTCTGAGACTGTCCGAGTCTGTCTGACAATCTCTGAGTCTGTCTGACACTGTCTGAGACTGTCTAAGTCTGTCTGAGTCAGTCTGAGTCTGCCTGAGTCTGTCTGACACTGTCTGAGTCTGTCTGAGTCTGTCTGACACTGTCTGAGGTTGGCTGACACTGACTGAGTCTGTCTGAGTCTGTCTGGAACTGTCTGACACTGTCTGAGTCTGTCTGACACTGTCTGAGACTGTCTGAGTCTGTCTGAGTTTGTCTGACAATTTCTGAGACTGTCTGAGTCTGTCTGACAATGTCTGAGTCTGTCTGAGTCTGTCTGACAATGTCTGAGTCTGTCTGACACTGTCTGACACTGTCTGACACTGTCTGAGTCTGTCTGACACTGTCTGAGTCTGTCTGACTGTCTGAGTCTGTCTGACACTGTCTGAGACTGTCTGAGTCTGTCTGAGTCTGTCTGACACTGTCTGACACTGTCTGAGTCTGTCTGAGTCTGTCTGACAATGTCTGAGTCTGTCTGACACTGTTTGAGTCTGTTTGAGTCTGTCTGACACTGTCTGAGTCTGTCTGAGTCTGTCTCAGACTGTCTGAGTCTGTCTGACACTGTCTGACAATGTCTGATTCTGTCTGATTCTGTCTGACACTGTCTGACACTGTCTGAGTCTGTCTGAGTCTGCCTGACACTGTCTGAGTCTGTCTGAGTCTGTCTGACAATGTCTGAGTCTGTCTGACACTGTCTGACACTGTCTGAGTCTGTCTGACACTGTCTGAGTCTGTCTGACACTGTCTGAGTCTGTCTGAGTCTGTCTGAGCCTGTCTGACACTGTCTGAGACTGTCTAAGTCTGTCTGAGTCTGTCTGAGTCTGTCCGACACTGTCTGACACTGTCTGAGTCTGTCTGACAATGTCTGAGTCTGTCTGAGTCTGTCTGACAATGCCTGAGTCTGTCTGACACTGTCTGACACTGTCTGAGTCTGTCTGACACTGTCTGAGTCTGTCTGACTGTCTGCTTCTGTCTGAGACTGTCTGAGTCTGTCTGAGTCTGTCTGACACTGTCTGACACTGTCTGAGTCTGTCTGAGTATGTCTGACAATGTCTGAGTCTGTCTGACACTGTTTGAGTCTGTTTTAGTCTGTCTGAGACTGTCTGAGTCTGTCTGACACTGTCTGACAATGTCTGAGTCTGTCTGATTCTGTCTGACACTGTCTGAGTCTTTCTGACACTGTCTGACACTGTCTGACACTGCCTGAGTCTGTCTGAGTCTGTCTGACACTGTCTGATCTCTCTGAGTCTGTCTGACAATGTCTGAGTCTGTCTGACACTATCTGACACTGTCTGACACTGTCTGAGTCTGCCTGAGTCTGTCTGAGTCTGTCTGACACTGTCTGAGTCTGTCTGACAATGTCTGAGTCTGTCCGAGACTGTCTGACACTGTCTGACACAGTCGGAGTCTGTCTGACACTGTCTGACACTGTCTGACACTGTCTGAGTCTGTCTGACACTGTCTGAGTCTGTCTGAGTCTGCCTGACACTGTCTGAGTCTGTCTGAGTCTGTCTGACACTGTCTGAGTTTGTCTGACACTGTCTGAGACTGTCTGCATCTGTCTGAGTCTGTCTGACACTGTCTGACACTGTCTGAGTCTTTCTGAGTCTGTCTGACACTGTCTCACACTGTCTGACACTGTCTCAGTCTGTCTGACACTGTCTGAGACTGTCTGAGTCTGTCTGAGTCTGTCTAACACTGTCTGACACTGTCTGAGTCTGTCTGACAATGTCTGAGTCTGTCTGAGTCTGTCTGACAATGTCTGAGTCTGTCTGACACTGTCTGAGTCTGTCTGAGTCTGTCTGACACTGTCTCACACTGTCTGAGTCTGTCTGAGTCTGTCTAACACTGTCTGACACTGTCTGAGTCTGTCTGACAATGTCTGATTCTGTCTGAGTCTGTCTGACAATGTCTGAGTCTGTCTGACACTGTCTGAGACTGTCTGAGTCTGTCTGACAATTTCTGAGATTGTCTGAGTCTCTCTGAGTCTGTCCGACACTGTTTGACACTGTCTGAGTCTGTCTGACAATGTCTGAGTCTGTCTGAGTCTGTCTGACAATGTCTGAGTCTGTCTGACACTGTCTGACACTGTCTGACACTGTCTGAGTCTGTATGACACTGTCTGAGTCTGTCTGACTGTCTGAGTCTGTCTGAGACTGTCTGAGTCTGTCTGAGTATGTCTGACACCGTCTGACACTGTCTGAGTCTGTCTGAGTCTGTCTGACAATATCTGAGTCTGTCTGACACTGTTTGAGTCTGTTTTAGTCTGTCTGAGACTGTCTGAGTCTGTCTGACACTGTCTGACAATGTCTGAGTCTGTCTGATTCTGTCTGACACTGTCTGAGTCTTTCTGACACTGTCTGACACTGTCTGACACTGCCTGAGTCTGTCTGAGTCTGTCTGACACTGTCTGATCTCTCTGAGTCTGTCTGACAATGTCTGAGTCTGTCTGACACTATCTGACACTGTCTGACACTGTCTGAGTCTGCCTGAGTCTGTCTGAGTCTGTCTGACACTGTCTGACACTGTCTGAGTCTGTCTGAGTATGTCTGACAATGTCTGAGTCTGTCTGACACTGTTTGAGTCTGTTTTAGTCTGTCTGAGACTGTCTGAGTCTGTCTGACACTGTCTGACAATGTCTGAGTCTGTCTGACACTATCTGACACTGTCTGACACTGTCTGAGTCTGCCTGACAATGCCTGAGTCTGTCTGACACTGTCTGACACTGTCTGAGTCTGTCTGACACTGTCTGAGTCTGTCTGACTGTCTGCTTCTGTCTGAGACTGTCTGAGTCTGTCTGAGTCTGTCTGACACTGTCTGACACTGTCTGAGTCTGTCTGAGTATGTCTGACAATGTCTGAGTCTGTCTGACACTGTTTGAGTCTGTTTTAGTCTGTCTGAGACTGTCTGAGTCTGTCTGACACTGTCTGACAATGTCTGAGTCTGTCTGATTCTGTCTGACACTGTCTGAGTCTTTCTGACACTGTCTGACACTGTCTGACACTGCCTGAGTCTGTCTGAGTCTGTCTGACACTGTCTGATCTCTCTGAGTCTGTCTGACAATGTCTGAGTCTGTCTGACACTATCTGACACTGTCTGACACTGTCTGAGTCTGCCTGAGTCTGTCTGAGTCTGTCTGACACTGTCTGAGTCTGTCTGACAATGTCTGAGTCTGTCCGAGACTGTCTGACACTGTCTGACACAGTCGGAGTCTGTCTGACACTGTCTGACACTGTCTGACACTGTCTGAGTCTGTCTGACACTGTCTGAGTCTGTCTGAGTCTGCCTGACACTGTCTGAGTCTGTCTGAGTCTGTCTGACACTGTCTGAGTTTGTCTGACACTGTCTGAGACTGTCTGCATCTGTCTGAGTCTGTCTGACACTGTCTGACACTGTCTGAGTCTTTCTGAGTCTGTCTGACACTGTCTCACACTGTCTGACACTGTCTCAGTCTGTCTGACACTGTCTGAGACTGTCTGAGTCTGTCTGAGTCTGTCTAACACTGTCTGACACTGTCTGAGTCTGTCTGACAATGTCTGAGTCTGTCTGAGTCTGTCTGACAATGTCTGAGTCTGTCTGACACTGTCTGAGTCTGTCTGAGTCTGTCTGACACTGTCTCACACTGTCTGAGTCTGTCTGAGTCTGTCTAACACTGTCTGACACTGTCTGAGTCTGTCTGACAATGTCTGATTCTGTCTGAGTCTGTCTGACAATGTCTGAGTCTGTCTGACACTGTCTGAGACTGTCTGAGTCTGTCTGACAATTTCTGAGATTGTCTGAGTCTCTCTGAGTCTGTCCGACACTGTTTGACACTGTCTGAGTCTGTCTGACAATGTCTGAGTCTGTCTGAGTCTGTCTGACAATGTCTGAGTCTGTCTGACACTGTCTGACACTGTCTGACACTGTCTGAGTCTGTATGACACTGTCTGAGTCTGTCTGACTGTCTGAGTCTGTCTGAGACTGTCTGAGTCTGTCTGAGTATGTCTGACACCGTCTGACACTGTCTGAGTCTGTCTGAGTCTGTCTGACAATATCTGAGTCTGTCTGACACTGTTTGAGTCTGTTTTAGTCTGTCTGAGACTGTCTGAGTCTGTCTGACACTGTCTGACAATGTCTGAGTCTGTCTGATTCTGTCTGACACTGTCTGAGTCTTTCTGACACTGTCTGACACTGTCTGACACTGCCTGAGTCTGTCTGAGTCTGTCTGACACTGTCTGATCTCTCTGAGTCTGTCTGACAATGTCTGAGTCTGTCTGACACTATCTGACACTGTCTGACACTGTCTGAGTCTGCCTGAGTCTGTCTGAGTCTGTCTGACACTGTCTGACACTGTCTGAGTCTGTCTGAGTATGTCTGACAATGTCTGAGTCTGTCTGACACTGTTTGAGTCTGTTTTAGTCTGTCTGAGACTGTCTGAGTCTGTCTGACACTGTCTGACAATGTCTGAGTCTGTCTGATTCTGTCTGACACTGTCTGAGTCTTTCTGACACTGTCTGACACTGTCTGACACTGCCTGAGTCTGTCTGAGTCTGTCTGACACTGTCTGATCTCTCTGAGTCTGTCTGACAATGTCTGAGTCTGTCTGACACTATCTGACACTGTCTGGCACTGTCTGAGTCTGCCTGAGTCTGTCTGAGTCTGTCTGACACTGTCTGAGTCTGTCTGGAACTGTCTGAGTCTGTTAGAGTCTGTCTGACACTGTCTGAGTCTGTCTGAGTCTGTCTGAGTCTGTCTGAGTCTTTCTGAGTCTGTCTGAGTCTGTCTGACACTGTCTGACACTGTCTGAGTCTGTCTGACAATGTCTGAGTCTGTCCGAGACTGTCTGACACTGTCTGACACAGTCGGAGTCTGTCTGACACTGTCTGACACTGTCTGACACTGTCTGAGTCTGTCTGACACTGTCTGAGTCTGTCTGAGTCTGCCTGACACTGTCTGAGTCTGTCTGAGTCTGTCTGACACTGTCTGAGTTTGTCTGACACTGTCTGAGACTGTCTGCATCTGTCTGAGTCTGTCTGACACTGTCTGACACTGTCTGAGTCTTTCTGAGTCTGTCTGACACTGTCTCACACTGTCTGACACTGTCTCAGTCTGTCTGACACTGATTGAGACTGTCTGAGTCTGTCGGAGTCTGTCTAACACTGTCTGACACTGCCTGAGTCTGTCTGACAATGTCTGAGTCTGTCTGAGTCTGTCTGACAATGTCTGAGTCTGTCTGACACTGTCTGAGTCTGTCTGAGTCTGTCTGACACTGTCTCACACTGTCTGACACTGTCTGAGTCTGTCTGACACTGTCTGAGACTGTCTGAGTCTGTCTGACAATTTCTGAGATTGTCTGAGTCTGTCTGAGTCTGTCCGACACTGTTTGACACTGTCTGAGTCTGTCTGACAATGTCTGAGTCTGTCTGAGTCTGTCTGACAATGTCTGAGTCTGTCTGACACTGTCTGACACTGTCTGACACTGTCTGAGTCTGTCTGACACTGTCTGAGTCTGTCTGACTGTCTGAGTCTGTCTGAGACTGTCTGAGTCTGTCTGAGTATGTCTGACACCGTCTGACACTGTCTGAGTCTGTCTGAGTCTGTCTGACAATATCTGAGTCTGTCTGACAATGTTTGAGTCTGTTTTAGTCTGTCTGAGACTGTCTGAGTCTGTCTGACACTGTCTGACAATGTCTGAGTCTGTCTGATTCTGTCTGACACTGTCTGAGTCTTTCTGACACTGTCTGACACTGTCTGACACTGCCTGAGTCTGTCTGAGTCTGTCTGACACTGTCTGATCTCTCTGAGTCTGTCTGACAATGTCTGAGTCTGTCTGACACTATCTGACACTGTCTGACACTGTCTGAGTCTGCCTGAGTCTGTCTGAGTCTGTCTGACACTGTCTGAGTCTGTCTGGAACTGTCTGAGTCTGTTAGAGTCTGTCTGACACTGTCTGAGTCTGTCTGAGTCTGTCTGAGTCTTTCTGAGTCTGTCTGAGTCTGTCTGACACTGTCTGACACTGTCTGAGTCTGTCTGACAATGTCTGAGTCTGTCCGAGACTGTCTGACACTGTCTGACACAGTCTGAGTCTGTCTGACACTGTCTGACACTGTCTGACACTGTCTGAGTCTGTCTGACACTGTCTGAGTCTGTCTGAGTCTGCCTGACACTGTCTGAGTCTGTCTGAGTCTGTCTGACACTGTCTGAGTTTGTCTGACACTGTCTGAGACTATCTGCATCTTTCTGAGTCTGTCTGACACTGTCTGACACTGTCTGAGTCTTTCTGAGTCTGTCTGACACTGTCTCACACTGTCTGACACTGTCTCAGTCTGTCTGACACTGTCTGAGACTGTCTGAGTCTGTCTGAGTCTGTCTGACACTGTCTGACACTGTCTGACACTGTCTGAGTCTGTCTGACACCGTCTGAGTCTGCCTGACACTGTCTGAGTCTGTCCGAGTCTGCCTGACACTGTCTGAGTCTGTCTGATACTGTCTGAGACTGTCTGCATCTGTCTGAGTCTGTCTGACACTGTCCGAGTCTGTCTGACAATGTCTGAGTCTGTCTGAGTCTGTCTGACAATGTCTGAGTCTGTCTGACACTGTCTGACACTGTCTGAGTCTGTCTGAGGCTGTCTGACACTGTCTGAGTATGTCTGACGATGTATGAGTCTGTCTGAGTCTGCCTGAGTCTGTCTGACACTGTCTGACACTGTCTGACACTGTCCGACACTGTCTGAGTCTGTCTGAGTCTGTCTGACACTGTCTGACACTGTCTGAGTATGCCTGAGTCTGTCTGACACTGTCTGAGTCTGTCTGGCACTGTCTGAGTCTGTCTGACAATGTCTGAGTCTGTCCGAGACTGTCTGACACTGTCTGACACAATCTGAGTCTGTCTGAGTCTGTCTGACACTGTCTGACACTGTCTGACACTGTCTGAGCCTGTCTGACACTGTTTGAGACTGTCTAAGTCTGTCTGAGCCTGTCTGACACTGTCTGACACTGTCTGACTCTGTCTGAGTCTGTCTGAGTCTGTCTGAGTCTGTCTGACACTGTCGGACACTGTCTGAGTCTGTCTGAGTCTGTCTGACACTGTATGACACTGTCTGACATTGACTGAGTCTGTCTGAGTCTGTCTGACACTGTCTCACACTGTCTGATACTGTCTGAGTCTGTCTGACACTGTCTGAGACTGTCTGAGTCTGTCTGAGTCTATCTGACAATTTCTGAGACTGTCTGAGTCTGTCTGAGTCTGTCCGACACTGTCTGACACTGTCTGAGTCTGTCTGACAATGTCTGAGTCTGTCTGAGTCTGTCTGACAATGTCTGAGTCTGTCTGACACTGTCTGACACTGTCTGACACTGTCTGAGTCTGTCTGACACTGTCTGAGTCTGTCTGAGTCTGTCTGAGCCTGTCTGACACTGTCTGAGACTGTCTAAGTCTGTCTGAGTCTGTCTGAGTCTGTCTGACACTGTCCGAGTCTGTCTGAGTCTGTCTGACACTGTCTGACACTGTCTGACACTGACTGAGTCTGTCTGAGTCTGTCTGACACTGTCTCAAACTGTCTGACACTGTCTGAGTCTGTCTGACACTGTCTGAGACTGTCTGAGTCTGTCTGACAATTTCTGAGACTGTCTGACTCTGTCTGAGTCTGTCCGACACTGTCTGACACTGTCTGAGTCTGTCTGACAATGTCTGAGTCTGTCTGAGTCTGTCTGACAATGTCTGAGTCTGTCTGACACTGTCTGAGTCTGTCTGACACTGCCTGAGTCTGTCTGAGTCTGTCTGACACTGTCTGATCTGTCTGAACCTGTCTGAGACTGTCTGAGTCTGTCTGAGACTGTCTGACACTGTCTGAGTCTGTCTGAGTCTGTCTGACACTGTCTGAGTCTGTCTGAGTCTGTCTGACACTGTCTGAGGCCGTCTGACACTGGCTGAGTCTGTGTGAGTCTGTCTGACAGTGTCTGAGTCTGTCTGACACTGTCTGAGTCTGTCTGATTCTGTCTGACACTGTCTGAGACTGTCTGAGTCTGTCTGAGTCTGTCTGACAATGTCGGAGTCTGTCTGAGTCTGTCTGACAATATCTGAGTCTGTCTGACACTGTCTGACACTGTCTGACACTGTGAGTCTGTCTGACACTGTCTGAGTCTGCCTGACACTGTCTGAGTCTGTCTGACACTGTCAGAGACTATCTGAGTCTGTCTGACACTGTCTGACACTGTCTGAGTCTGTTTGAGTCTGTCTGACACTGTCTGAGTCTGTCTGAGACTGTCTGACCATGTATGACACTGTCTGAGTCTGTCTGACACTGTCTGAGTCTGTCTGAGTCCATCTGACACTGTCCGACACTGTCTGAGTCTGTCTGAGTCTGTGTCACACTGTCTGAGTCTGTCTGAGTCTGTCTGACACTGTCTGAGGTTGTCTGACAATGACTGAGTCTGTCTGAGACTGTCTGACCATGTCTGACACTGTCTGAGTCTGTCTGACACTGTCTGAGTCTGTCTGAGTCTGTCTGAGTCCATCTGACACTGTCCGACACTGTCTGAGTCTGTCTGAGTCTGTGTCACACTGTCTGAGTCTGTCTGAGTCTGTCTGACACTGTCTGAGGTTGTCTGACAATGACTGAGTCTGTCTGAGTCTGTCTGATACTGTCTGAATATATCTGAGTCTGTCTGAGTCTGTCTGGCAATGTCTGAGTCTGTCCGACACTGTCTGACACTGTCTGACACTGTCTGAGTCTGTCTGACACTATCTGAGTCTGTATGAGACTGTCTGAGTCTGTCTGAGTCTGCCTGACACTGTCTGAGTCTGTCTGATACTGTCTGAGACTGTCTGCATCTGTCTGAGTCTGTCTGACACTGTCTGAGTCTGTCTGACAATGTCTGAGTCTGTCTGACACTGTCTGACACTGTCTGAGGCTGTCTGACACTGTCTGATTATGTCTGACAATGTCTGAGTCTGTCTGAGTCTGTCTGACACTGTCTGACACTGTCCGACACTGTCTGAGTCTGTCTGAGTCTGTCTGACACTGTCTGACACTGTCTGAGTATGCCTGAGTCTGTCTGAGTCTGTCTGACACTGTCTGAGTCTGTCTGCCACTTTCTGAGTCTGTTAGAGTCTGTCTGACACTGTCTGACACTGTCTGAGTCTGTCTGACAATGTCTGAGTCTGTCCGAGACTGTCTGAGCCTGTCTGACACTGTCTGAGTCTGTCTGAGTCTGCCTGACACTGTCTGACACTGTCTGACACTGTCTGAGTCTGTCTGAGTCTGTCTGAGTCTGTCTGACACTGTCTGAGTCTGTCTGAGTCTGTCTGACACTGTCTGACACTATCTGACACTGACTGAGTCTGTCTGAGTCTGTCTGACACTGTCTCACACTGTCTGAGTCTGTCTGAGTCTGTCTGACACTGTCTGAGACTGTCTGAGTCTGTCTGACACTGTCTGACACTGTCTGACACTGACTGAGTCTGTCTGAGTCTGTCTGACACTGTCTCACACTGTCTGACACTGACTGAGTCTGTCTGAGTCTGTCTGACACTGTCTGACACTGTCTGACACTGTCTGAGTCTGTCTGACACTGTCTGAGACTGTCTGAGTCTGTCTGAATCTATCTGACAATTTCTGAGACTGTCTGAGTCTGTCTCACACTGTCTGAGACTGTCGAGTCTGTCTGAGAATTTCTGAGACTGTCTGAGTCTGTCTGAGTCTGTCCGACACTGTCTGACACTGTATGAGTCTGTCTTACACTGTCTGAGTCTGTCTGACACTGTCTGAGACTGTCTGAGTCTGTCTGAGTCTATCTGACAATTTCTGAGACTGTCTGACACTGTCTGACACTGTCTGAGACTGTCTGAGTCTGTCTGACAATTTCTGAGACTGTCTGAGTCTGTCTGAGTCTGTCTGACACTGTCTGACACTGTATGAGTCTGTCTGACAATGTCTGAGTCTGTCTGAGTCTGTCTGACAATGTCTGAGTCTGTCTGACACTGTCTGACACTGTCTGACACTGTCTGAGTCTGTCTGACACTGTCTGAGTCTGTCTGACACTGTCTGAGTCTGTCTGACTGTCTGAGTCTGTCTGAGACTGTCTGAGTCTGTCTGAGTCTGTCTGACACTGTCTGACACTATCTGAGTCTGTCTGAGTCTGTCTGACAATGTCTGAGTCTGTCTGACACTGTTTGAGTCTCTTTTAGTCTGTCTGAGACTGTCTGAGTCTGTCTGACACTGTCTGACAATGTCTGAGTCTGTCTGATTCTGTCTGACACTGTCTGACACTGTCTGACACTGTCTGACACTGCCTGAGTCTGTCTGAGTCTGTCCGACACTGTCTGACACTGTCTGAGTCTGTCTGACAATGTCTGAGTCTGTCTGAGTCTGTCTGACAATGTCTGAGTCTGTCTGACACTGTCTGAGTCTGTCTGACACTGCCTGAGTCTGTCTGAGTCTGTCTGACACTGTCTGATCTGTCTGAACCTGTCTGAGACTGTCTGAGTCTGTCTGAGACTGTCTGACACTGTCTGAGTCTGTCTGAGTCTGTCTGACACTGTCTGAGTCTGTCTGAGTCTGTCTGACACTGTCTGAGGCCGTCTGACACTGGCTGAGTCTGTGTGAGTCTGTCTGACAGTGTCTGAGTCTGTCTGACACTGTCTGAGTCTGTCTGATTCTGTCTGACACTGTCTGAGACTGTCTGAGTCTGTCTGAGTCTGTCTGACAATGTCGGAGTCTGTCTGAGTCTGTCTGACAATGTCTGAGTCTGTCTGACACTGTCTGACACTGTACGACACTGTGAGTCTGTCTGACACTGTCTGAGTCTGCCTGACACTGTCTGAGTCTGTCTGACACTGTCAGAGACTATCTGAGTCTGTCTGACACTGTCTGACACTGTCTGAGTCTGTTTGAGTCTGTCTGACACTGTCTGAGTCTGTCTGAGACTGTCTGACCATGTCTGACACTGTCTGAGTCTGTCTGACACTGTCTGAGTCTGTCTGAGTCTGTCTGAGTCCATCTGACACTGTCCGACACTGTCTGAGTCTGTCTGAGTCTGTGTCACACTGTCTGAGTCTGTCTGAGTCTGTCTGACACTGTCTGAGGTTGTCTGACAATGACTGAGTCTGTCTGAGACTGTCTGACCATGTCTGACACTGTCTGAGTCTGTCTGA
Organism: Pristiophorus japonicus; assembly: GCF_044704955.1. Classification (NCBI taxonomy): domain Eukaryota; kingdom Metazoa; phylum Chordata; class Chondrichthyes; family Pristiophoridae; genus Pristiophorus; species Pristiophorus japonicus. The sequence goes on along the minus strand of NC_091981.1, from coordinate 298,103,504 downwards.
CACTGTCTGAGTCTGTCTGAGTCTGTCTGAGTCCATCTGACACTGTCCGACACTGTCTGAGTCTGTCTGAGTCTGTGTCACACTGTCTGAGTCTGTCTGAGTCTGTCTGACACTGTCTGAGGTTGTCTGACAATGACTGAGTATGTCTGAGTCTGTCTGATACTGTCTGAATATATCTGAGTCTGTCTGAGTCTGTCTGGCAATGTCTGAGTCTGTCCGACACTGTCTGACACTGTCTGACACTGTCTGAGTCTGTCTGACACTGTCTGAGTCTGTATGAGACTGTCTGAGTCTGTCTGAGTCTGCCTGACACTGTCTGAGTCTGTCTGATACTGTCTGAGACTGTCTGCATCTGTCTGAGTCTGTCTGACACTGTCTGAGTCTGTCTGACAATGTCTGAGTCTGTCTGACACTGTCTGACACTGTCTGAGGCTGTCTGACACTGTCTGAGTATGTCTGACAATGTCTGAGTCTGTCTGAGTCTGTCTGACACTGTCTGACACTGTCCGACACTGTCTGAGTCTGTCTGAGTCTGTCTGACACTGTCTGACACTGTCTGAGTATGCCTGAGTCTGTCTGAGTCTGTCTGACACTGTCTGAGTCTGTCTGCCACTTTCTGAGTCTGTTAGAGTCTGTCTGACACTGTCTGACACTGTCTGAGTCTGTCTGACAATGTCTGAGTCTGTCCGAGACTGTCTGAGCCTGTCTGACACTGTCTGAGTCTGTCTGAGTCTGCCTGACACTGTCTGACACTGTCTGACACTGTCTGAGTCTGTCTGAGTCTGTCTGAGTCTGTCTGAGTCTGTCTGACACTGTCTGATTCTGTCTGAGTCTGTCTGACACTGTCTGACACTATCTGACACTGACTGAGTCTGTCTGAGTCTGTCTGACACTGTCTCACACTGTCTGAGTCTGTCTGAGTCTGTCTGACACTGTCTGAGACTGTCTGAGTCTGTCTGACACTGTCTGACACTGTCTGACACTGACTGAGTCTGTCTGAGTCTGTCTGACACTGTCTCACACTATCTGACACTGACTGAGTCTGTCTGAGTCTGTCTGACACTGTCTCACACTGTCTGACACTGTCTGAGTCTGTCTGACACTGTCTGAGACTGTCTGAGTCTGTCTGAATCTATCTGACAATTTCTGAGACTGTCTGAGTCTGTCTGACACTGTCTGAGACTGTCGAGTCTGTCTGACAATTTCTGAGACTGTCTGAGTCTGTCTGAGTCTGTCCGACACTGTCTGACACTGTATGAGTCTGTCTGACACTGTCTGAGTCTGTCTGACACTGTCTGAGACTGTCTGAGTCTGTCTGAGTCTATCTGACAATTTCTGAGACTGTCTGACACTGTCTGACATTGTCTGAGACTGTCTGAGTCTGTCTGACGATTTCTGAGACTGTCTGAGTCTGTCTGAGTCTGTCCGACACTGTCTGACACTGTATGAGTCTGTCTGACAATGTCTGAGTCTGTCTGAGTCTGTCTGACAATGTCTGAGTCTGTCTGACACTGTCTGACACTGTCTGACACTGTCTGAGTCTGTCTGACACTGTCTGAGACTGTCTGAGTCTGTCTGACACTGTCTGACAATGTCTGAGTCTGTCTGATTTTGTCTGACACTGTCTGAGTCTGTCTGACACTGTCTGACACTGTCTGACACTGCCTGAGTCTGTCTGAGTCTGTCTGACACTGTCTGATATGTCTGAGTCTGTCTGACAATGTCTGAGTCTGTCTGACACTATCTGAAACTATCTGACACTGTCTGACACTGTCTGAGTCTGCCTGAGTCTGTCTGAGTCTTTCTGACACTGTCTGAGTCTGTCTGGCACTGTCTGAGTCTGTTAGAGTCTGTCTGACACTGTCTGACTCTGTCTGAGTCTGTCTGAGTCTTTCTGAGTCTGTCTGAGTCTGTCTGACACTGTCTGACACTGTCTGAGTCTGTCTGACACTGTCTGACACTGTCCGACACTGTCTGAGTCTGTCTGAGTCTGTCTGACACTGTCTGACACTGTCTGAGTATGCCTGAGTCTGTCTGAGTCTGTCTGACACTGTCTGAGTCTGTCTGCCACTTTCTGAGTCTGTTAGAGTCTGCCTGACACTGTCTGACACTGTCTGAGTCTGTCTGACAATGTCTGAGTCTGTCCGAGACTGTCTGAGCCTGTCTGACACTGTCTGAGTCTGTCTGAGTCTGCCTGACACTGTCTGACACTGTCTGACACTGTCTGAGTCTGTCTGAGGCTGTCTGAGTCTGTCTGAGTCTGTCTGACACTGTCTGATTCTGTCTGAGTCTGTCTGACACTGTCTGACACTATCTGACACTGACTGAGTCTGTCTGAGTCTGTCTGACACTGTCTCACACTGTCTGAGTCTGTCTGAGTCTGTCTGACACTGTCTGAGACTGTCTGAGTCTGTCTGACACTGTCTGACACTGTCTGACACTGACTGAGTCTGTCTGAGTCTGTCTGACACTGTCTCACACTATCTGACACTGACTGAGTCTGTCTGAGTCTGTCTGACACTGTCTCACACTGTCTGACACTGTCTGAGTCTGTCTGACACTGTCTGAGACTGTCTGAGTCTGTCTGAATCTATCTGACAATTTCTGAGACTGTCTGAGTCTGTCTGACACTGTCTGAGACTGTCGAGTCTGTCTGACAATTTCTGAGACTGTCTGAGTCTGTCTGAGTCTGTCCGACACTGTCTGACACTGTATGAGTCTGTCTGACACTGTCTGAGTCTGTCTGACACTGTCTGAGACTGCCTGAGTCTGTCTGAGTCTATCTGACAATTTCTGAGACTGTCTGACACTGTCTGACATTGTCTGAGACTGTCTGAGTCTGTCTGACGATTTCTGAGACTGTCTGAGTCTGTCTGAGTCTGTCCGACACTGTCTGACACTGTATGAGTCTGTCTGACAATGTCTGAGTCTGTCTGAGTCTGTCTGACAATGTCTGAGTCTGTCTGACACTGTCTGACACTGTCTGACACTGTCTGAGTCTGTCTGACACTGTCTGAGTCTGTCTGACACTGTCCGAGTCTGTCTGACTGTCTGAGTCTGTCTGAGACTGTCTGAGTCTGTCTGAGTCTGTCTGAAACTGTCTGACACTATCTGAGTCTGTCTGAGTCTGTCTGACACTGTCTGACCCTGTCTGACACTGTCTGAGTCTGTCTGAGTCTGTCTGAGTCTTTCTGAGTCTGTCTGCGTCTGTCTTACACTGTCTGACACTGTCTGACACTGTCTGAGTCTGTCTGACACTGTCCGACACTGTCCGAGTCTGTCTGAGTCTGTCTGAGTCTGTCCGAGTCTGTCTGAGTCTGTCTGAGTCTGTCTGACACAGTCTGAGTTGTCTGACACTGTCTGAGTCTGTCTGACACTGTCTGACACTGTCTGAGTCTGTTAGAGTCTTTCTGAGTCTGTCTGAGTCTGTCTGACACTGTCTGACACTGTCTGAGTCTGTCTGAGTCTGTCTGACAATGTTTGAGTCTGTCCGAGACTGTCTGACACTGTCTGACACAGTCTGAGTCTGTCTGAGTCTGTCTGACACTGTCTGACACTATCTGAGTCTGTCTGACACTGTCTGAGTCTGTCTGACACTGTCTGACACTATCTGACACTGTCTGAGTCTGTCTGAGTCTGTCTGACACTGTCTGAGTCTGTCTGAGTCTGTCTGTCACTGTCTGAGGCTGTCTGACACTGACTGAGTCTGTCTGAGTCTGTCTGACACTGTCTGAGTCTGTCTGACACTGTCTGAATCTGTCTGAGTCTGTCTGAGTCTGTCTGACACTGTCTGATATGTCTGAGTCTGTCTGACAATGTCTGAGTCTGTCTGACACTATCTGACACTATCTGACACTGTCTGACACTGTCTGAGTCTGCCTGAGTCTGTCTGAGTCTTTCTGACACTGTCTGAGTCTGTCTGGCACTGTCTGAGTCTGTTAGAGTCTGTCTGACACTGTCTGACTCTGTCTGAGTCTGTCTGAGTCTTTCTGAGTCTGTCTGAGTCTGTCTGACACTGTCTGACACTGTCTGAGTCTGTCTGACAATGTCTGAGTCTGTCCGAGACGGTCTAACACTGTCTGACACAGTCTGAGTCTGTCTGAGTCTGTCTGACACTGTCTGACAATGTCTGACACTGTCTGAGTCTGTCTGACACTGTCTTAGTCTGTCTGAGTCTGCCTGACACTGTCTGAGTCTGTCTGAGTCTGCCTGAGTCTGTCTGAGTCTGTCTGACACTGTCTGAGTCTGTCTGGCACTGTCTGAGTCTGTTAGAGTCTGTCTGACACTGTCTGAGTCTGCCTGAGTCTGTCTGAGTCTTTATGAGTCTGTCTGAGTCTGTCTGACACTGTCTGACACTGTCTGAGTCTGTCTGACAATGTCTGAGTCTGTCCGAGACTGTCTGACACTGTCTGACACAGTCTGAGTCTGTCCGACACTGTCTGACACTGTCTGACACTGTCTGAGTCTGTCTGACACTGTCTGAGTCTGTCTGAGTCTGCCTGACACTGTCTGCATCTGTCTGAGTCTGTCTGACACTGTCTGACACTGTCTGAGACTTTCTGAGTCTGTCTGACACTGTCTCACACTGTCTGACACTGTCTCAGTCTGTCTGACACTGTCTGAGACTGTCTGAGTCTGTCTGAGTCTGTCTGACACTGTCTGACACTGTCTGACACTGTCTGAGTATGTCTGACACCGTCTGAGTCTGTCTGAGTCTGCCTGACACTGTCTGAGTCTGTCTGAGTCTGCCTGACACTGTCTGAGTCTGTCTGATACTGTCTGAGACTGTCTGCTTCTGTCTGAGTCTGTCTGACACTGTCCGAGTCTGTCTGACAATGTCTGAGTCTGTCTGAGTCTGTCTGACAATGTCTGAGTCTGTCTGACACTGTCTGACACTGTCTGAGTCTGTCTGAGGCTCTCTGACACTGTCTGAGTATGTCTGACAATGTATGAGTCTGTCTGAGTCTGTCTGAGTCTGTCTGACACTGTCTGACACTGTCCGACACTGTCTGAGTCTGTCTGAGTCTGTCCGACACTGTCTGACACTGTCTGAGTATGCCTGAGTCTGTCTGACACTGTCTGAGTCTGTCTGGCACTGTCTGAGTCTGTCTGACAATGTCTGAGTCTGTCCGAGACTGTCTGACACTGTCTGACACAGTCTGAGTCTGTCTGAGTCTGTCTGACACTGTCTGACACTGTCTGACACTGTCTGAGCCTGTCTGACACTGTTTGAGACTGTCTAAGTCTGTCTGAGTCTGTCTGAGTCTGTCTGACACTGTCTGACTCTGTCTGAGTCTGTCTGAGTCTGTCTGAGTCTGTCTGACACTGTCTGACACTGTCTGAGTCTGTCTGAGTCTGTCTGACACTGTATGACACTGTCTGACACTGACTGAGTCTGTCTGAGTCTGTCTGACACTGTCTCACACTGTCTGACACTGTCTGAGTCTGTCTGACACTGTCTGAGACTGTCTGAGTCTGTCTGAGTCTATCTGACAATTTCTGAGACTGTCTGAGTCTGTCTGAGTCTGTCCGACACTGTCTGACACTGTCTGAGTCTGTCTGAAAATGTCTGAGTCTGTCTGAGTCTGTCTGACAATGTCTGAGTCTGTCTGAGTCTGTCTGAGCCTGTCTGACACTGTCTGACACTGTCTGAGTCTGTCTGACACTGTCTGAGTCTGTCTGAGTCTGTCTGAGCCTGTCTGACACTGTCTGAGACTGTCTAAGTCTGTCTGAGTCTGTCTGAGTCTGTCTGACACTGTCCGAGTCTGTCTGAGTCTGTCTGACACTGTCTGACACTGTCTGACACTGACTGAGTCTGTCTGAGTCTGTCTGACACTGTCTCAAACTGTCTGACACTGTCTGAGTCTGTCTGACACTGTCTGAGACTGTCTGAGTCTGTCTGACAATTTCTGAGACTGTCTGAATCTGTCTGAGTCTGTCCGACACTGTCTGACACTGTCTGAGTCTGTCTGACAATGTCTGAGTCTGTCTGAGTCTGTCTGACAATGTCTGAGTCTGTCTGACACTGTCTGAGTCTGTCTGACACTGCCTGAGTCTGTCTGAGTCTGTCTGACACTGTCTGATCTGTCTGAACCTGTCTGAGACTGTCTGAGTCTGTCTGAGTCTGTCTGAGACTGTCTGACACTGTCTGAGTCTGTCTGAGTCTGTCTGACACTGTCTGAGTCTGTCTGAGTCTGTCTGACACTGTCTGAGGCCGTCTGACACTGGCTGAGTCTGTGTGAGTCTGTCTGACAGTGTCTGAGTCTGTCTGACACTGTCTGAGTCTGTCTGACACTGTCTGAGTCTGTCTGATTCTGTCTGACACTGTCTGAGACTGTCTGAGTCTGTCTGAGTCTGTCTGATAATGTTGGAGTCTGTCTGAGTCTGTCTGACAATGTCTGAGTCTGTCTGACACTGTCTGACACTGTACGACACTGTGAGTCTGTCTGACACTGTCTGAGTCTGCCTGACACTGTCTGAGTCTGTCTGACACTGTCAGAGACTATCTGAGTCTGTCTGACACTGTCTGACACTGTCTGAGTCTGTTTGAGTCTGTCTGACACTGTCTGAGTCTGTCTGAGACTGTCTGACCATGTCTGACACTGTCTGAGTCTGTCTGACACTGTCTGAGTCTGTCTGAGTCTGTCTGAGTCCATCTGACACTGTCCGACACTGTCTGAGTCTGTCTGAGTCTGTGTCACACTGTCTGAGTCTGTCTGAGTCTGTCTGACACTGTCTGAGGTTGTCTGACAATGACTGAGTCTGTCTGAGTCTGTCTGATACTGTCTGAATATATCTGAGTCTGTCTGAGTCTGTCTGGCAATGTCTGAGTCTGTCCGACACTGTCTGACACTGTCTGACACTGTCTGAGTCTGTCTGACACTGTCTGAGTCTGTATGAGACTGTCTGAGTCTGTCTGAGACTGCCTGACACTGTCTGAGTCTGTCTGATACTGTCTGAGACTGTCTGCATCTGTCTGAGTCTGTCTGACACTGTCTGAGTCTGTCTGACAATGTCTGAGTCTGTCTGACACTGTCTGACACTGTCTGAGGCTGTCTGACACTGTCTGAGTATGTCTGACAATGTCTGAGTCTGTCTGAGTCTGTCTGACACTGTCTGACACTGTCCGACACTGTCTGAGTCTGTCTGAGTCTGTCTGACACTGTCTGACACTGTCTGAGTATGCCTGAGTCTGTCTGAGTCTGTCTGACACTGTCTGAGTCTGTCTGCCACTTTCTGAGTCTGTTAGAGTCTGTCTGACACTGTCTGACACTGTCTGAGTCTGTCTGACAATGTCTGAGTCTGTCCGAGACTGTCTGAGCCTGTCTGACACTGTCTGAGTCTGTCTGAGTCTGCCTGACACTGTCTGACACTGTCTGACACTGTCTGAGTCTGTCTGAGTCTGTCTGAGTCTGTCTGAGTCTGTCTGACACTGTCTGAGTCTGTCTGAGTCTGTCTGACACTGTCTGACACTGTCTGACACTGTCTGACACTGTCTGAGTCTGTCTGAGTCTGTCTGAGTCTGTCTGACACTGTCTGACACTGTCTGAGTCTGTCTGACACTGTCTGAGACTGTCTGAGTCTGTCTGAGTCTATCTGACAATTTCTGAGACTGTCTGAGTCTGTCTGACAATTTCTGAGACTGTCTGAGTCTGTCTGAGTCTGTCCGACACTGTCTGACACTGTATGAGTCTGTCTGACACTGTCTGAGTCTGTCTGACACTGTCTGAGACTGTCTGAGTCTGTCTGAGTCTATCTGACAATTTCTGAGACTGTCTGACACTGTCTGAGACTGTCTCAGTCTGTCTGACAATTTCTGAGACTGACTGAGTCTGTCTGAGTCTGTCCGACACTGTCTGACACTGTATGAGTCTGTCTGACAATGTCTGAGTCTGTCTGAGTCTGTCTGACAATGTCTGAGTCTGTCTGACACTGTCTGACACTGTCTGACACTGTCTGAGTCTGTCTGACACTGTCTGAGTCTGTCTGACTGTCTGAGTCTGTCTGAGACTGTCTGAGTCTGTCTGAGTCTGTCCGACACTGTCTGACACTATCTGAGTCTGTCTGAGTCTGTCTGACAATGTCTGAGTCTGTCTGACACTGTTTGAGTCTGTTTTTGTCTGTCTGAGACTGTCTGAGTCTGTCTGACACTGTCTGACAATGTCTGAGTCTGTCTGATTCTGTCTGACACTGTCTGAGTCTGTCTGACACTGTCTGACACTGTCTGACACTGCCTGAGTCTGTCTGAGTCTGTCTGACACTGTCTGATATGTCTGAGTCTGTCTGACAATGTCTGAGTCTGTCTGACACTATCTGACACTATCTGACACTGTCTGACACTGTCTGAGTCTGCCTGAGTCTGTCTGAGTCTTTCTGACACTGTCTGAGTCTGTCTGGCACTGTCTGAGTCTGTTAGAGTCTGTCTGACACTGTCTGACTCTGTCTGAGTCTGTCTGAGTCTTTCTGAGTCTGTCTGAGTCTGTCTGACACTGTCTGACACTGTCTGAGTCTGTCTGACAATGTCTGAGTCTGTCCGAGACTGTCTAACACTGTCTGACACAGTCTGAGTCTGTCTGAGTCTGTCTGACACTGTCTGACACTGTCTGAGTCTGTCTGACACTGTCTTAGTCTGTCTGAGTCTGCCTGACACTGTCTGAGTCTGTCTGAGTCTGTCTAACAATGTCTGAGTCTGTCTGACACTGTCTGACACTGTCTCAGTCTGTCTGAGTCTGTCTGACACTGTCTCACACTGTCTGACACTGTCTGAGTCTGTCTGACACTGTCTGAGAATGTCTGAGTCTGTCTGAGTCTGTCTGACACTGTCTGACACTGTCTGACACTGTCTGAGTCTGTCTGACACTGTCTGATCTGTCTGAGTCTGTCTGACAATGTCTGAGTCTGTCTGACACTATCTGACACTGTCTGACACTGTCTGAGCCTGCCTGAGTCTGTCTGAGTCTGTCTAACACTGTCTTAGTCTGTCTTGCACTGTCTGAGTCTGTCTGACACTGTCTGACACTGTCTGAGTCTGTCTGAGTCTGTCTGACACTGTCTCACACTATCTGACACTGTCTGAGTCTGTCTGAGTCTGTCTGACACTGTTTGAGTCTGTCTGACACTGTCTGAGACTGTCTGCATCTGTCTGAGTCTGTCTGACACTGTCTGACACTGTCTGAGTCTGTCTGACAATGTCTGAGTCTGTCTGAGTCTGTCTAACAATGTCTGAGTCTGTCTGACACTGTCTGACACTGTCTGAGTCTGTCTGAGTCTGTCTGACACTGTCTCACACTGTCTGACACTGTCTGAGTCTGTCTGACACTGTCTGAGAATGTCTGAGTCTGTCTGAGTCTGTCTGACACTGTCTGACACTGTCTGACACTGTCTGACAATGTCTGACACTGTCTGATCTGTCTGAGTCTGTCTGACAATGTCTGAGTCTGTCCGAGACTGTCTGAGCCTGTCTGACACTGTCTGAGTCTGTCTGAGTCTGCCTGACACTGTCTGACACTGTCTGACACTGTCTGAGTCTGTCTGAGTCTGTCTGAGTCTGTCTGAGTCTGTCTGACACTGTCTGAGTCTGTCTGAGTCTGTCTGACACTGTCTGACACTGTCTGACACTGTCTGACACTGTCTGAGTCTGTCTGAGTCTGTCTGAGTCTGTCTGAGTCTGTCTGACACTGTCTGACACTGTCTGAGTCTGTCTGACACTGTCTGAGACTGTCTGAGTCTGTCTGAGTCTATCTGACAATTTCTGAGACTGTCTGAGTCTGTCTGACAATTTCTGAGACTGTCTGAGTCTGCCTGAGTCTGTCCGACACTGTCTGACACTGTATGAGTCTGTCTGACACTGTCTGAGTCTGTCTGACACTGTCTGAGACTGTCTGAGTCTGTCTGAGTCTATCTGACAATTACTGAGACTGTCTGACACTGTCTGAGACTGTCTGAGTCTGTCTGACAATTTCTGAGACTGTCTGAGTCTGTCTGAGTCTGTCCGACACTGTCTGACACTGTATGAGTCTGTCTGACAATGTCTGAGTCTGTCTGAGTCTGTCTGACAATGTCTGACACTGTCTGACACTGTCTGAGTCTGTCTGACACTGTCTGAGTCTGTCTGACTGTCTGAGTCTGTCTGAGACTGTCTGAGTCTGTCTGAGTCTGTCCGACACTGTCTGACACTATCTGAGTCTGTCTGAGTCTGTCTGACAATGTCTGAGTCTGTCTGACACTGTTTGAGTCTGTTTTTGACTGTCTGAGACTGTCTGAGTCTGTCTGACACTGTCTGACAATGTCTGAGTCTGTCTGATTCTGTCTGACACTGTCTGAGTCTGTCTGACACTGTCTGACACTGTCTGACACTGCCTGAGTCTGTCTGAGTCTGTCTGACACTGTCTGATATGTCTGAGTCTGTCTGACAATGTCTGAGTCTGTCTGACACTATCTGACACTATCTGACACTGTCTGACACTGTCTGAGTCTGCCTGAGTCTGTCTGAGTCTTTCTGACACTGTCTGAGTCTGTCTGGCACTGTCTGAGTCTGTTAGAGTCTGTCTGACACTGTCTGACTCTGTCTGAGTCTGTCTGAGTCTTTCTGAGTCTGTCTGAGTCTGTCTGACACTGTCTGACACTGTCTGAGTCTGTCTGACAAAGTCTGAGTCTGTCCGAGACTGTCTAACACTGTCTGACACAGTCTGAGTCTGTCTGAGTCTGTCTGACACTGTCTGACACTGTCTGAGTCTGTCTGACACTGTCTTAGTCTGTCTGAGTCTGCCTGACACTGTCTGAGTCTGTCTGAGTCTGTCTAACAATGTCTGAGTCTGTCTGACACTGTCTGACACTGTCTGAGTCTGTCTGAGTCTGTCTGACACTGTCTCACACTGTCTGACACTGTCTGAGTCTGTCTGACACTGTCTGAGAATGTCTGAGTCTGTCTGAGTCTGTCTGACACTGTCTGACACTGTCTGACACTGTCTGAGTCTGTCTGACACTGTCTGATCTGTCTGACACTGTCTGACAATGTCTGAGTCTGTCTGACACTATCTGACACTGTCTGACACTGTCTGAGCCTGCCTGAGTCTGTCAGAGTCTGTCTGACACTGTCTTAGTCTGTCTTGCACTGTCTGAGTCTGTCTGACACTGTCTGACACTGTCTGAGTCTGTCTGAGTCTTCTGACACTGTCTCACACTGTCTGACACTGTCTGAGTCTGTCTGAGTCTGTCTGACACTGTTTGAGTCTGTCTGACACTGTCTGAGACTGTCTGCATCTGTCTGAGTCTGTCTGACACTGTCTGACACTGTCTGAGTCTGTCTGACAATGTCTGAGTCTGTCTGAGTCTGTCTAACAATGTCTGAGTCTGTCTGACACTGTCTGACACTGTCTGACACTGTCTGAGTCTGTCTGACACTGTCTGAGTCTGTCTGACTGTCTGAGTCTGTCTGAGACTGTCTGAGTCTGTCTGAGTCTGTCCGACACTGTCTGACACTATCTGAGTCTGTCTGAGTCTGTCTGACAATGTCTGAGTCTGTCTGACACTGTCTGACACTGTCTGACACTGCCTGAGTCTGTCTGAGTCTATCTGACACTGTCTGATATGTCTGAGTCTGTCTGACAATGTCTGAGTCTGTCTGACACTATCTGACACTATCTGACACTGTCTGACACTGTCTGAGTCTGCCTGAGTCTGTCTGAGTCTTTCTGACACTGTCTGAGTCTGTCTGGCACTGTCTGAGTCTGTTAGAGTCTGTCTGACACTGTCTGACTCTGTCTGAGTCTGTCTGAGTCTTTCTGAGTCTGTCTGAGTCTGTCTGACACTGTCTGACACTGTCTGAGTCTGTCTGACAAAGTCTGAGTCTGTCCGAGACTGTCTAACACTGTCTGACACAGTCTGAGTCTGTCTGACACTGTCGTAGTCTGTCTGAGTCTGCCTGACACTGTCTAAGTCTGTCTGAGTCTGTCTAACAATGTCTGAGTCTGTCTGACACTGTCTGACACTGTCTGAGTCTGTCTGAGTCTGTCTGACACTGTCTCACACTGTCTGAGTCTGTCTGACACTGTCTGAGAATGTCTGAGTCTGTCTGAGTCTGTCTGACACTGTCTGACACTGTCTGACACTGTCTGAGTCTGTCTGACACTGTCTGATCTGTCTGAGTCTGTCTGACAATGTCTGAGTCTGTCTGACACTATCTGACACTGTCTGACACTGTCTGAGCCTGCCTGAGTCTGTCTGAGTCTGTCTGACACTGTCTTAGTCTGTCTTGCACTGTCTGAGTCTGTCTGACACTGTCTGACACTGTCTGAGTCTGTCTGAGTCTGTCTGACACTGTCTCACACTGTCTGACACTGTCTGAGTCTGTCTGAGTCTGTCTGACACTGTTTGAGTCTGTCTGACACTGTCTGAGACTGTCTGCATCTGTCTGAGTCTGTCTGACACTGTCTGACACTGTCTGAGTCTGTCTGACAATGTCTGAGTCTGTCTGAGTCTGTCTAACAATGTCTGAGTCTGTCTGACACTGTCTGACACTGTCTGAGTCTGTCTGAGTCTGTCTGACACTGTCTCACACTGTCTGACACTGTCTGAGTCTGTCTGACACTGTCTGAGAATGTCTGAGTCTGTCTGAGTCTGTCTGACACTGTCTGACACTGTCTGACACTGTCTGAGTCTGTCTGACACTGTCTGATCTGTCTGAGTCTGTCTGACAATGTCTGAGTCTGTCTGACACTATCTGACACTGTCTGACACTGTCTGAGTCTGCCTGAGTCTGTCTGACACTGTCTTAGTCTGTCTGGCACTGTCTGAGTCTGTCTTGCACTGTCTGAGTCTGTTAGTGTCTGTCTGACACTGTCTGAGTCTGTCTGAGTCTGTCTGAGTCTTTCTGAGTCTGTCTGAGTCTGTCTGACACTGTCTGACACTGTCTGAGTCTGTCTGAGTCTGTCTGACACTGTCTGACACTGTCTGACACTGTCTGAGTCTGTCTGACACTGTCTGAGTCTGTCTGAGTCTGCCTGACACTGTCTGAGTCTGTCTGATACTGTCTGAGACTGTCTGCATCTGTCTGAGTCTGTCTGACACTGTCTGAGTCTGTCTGACAATGTCTGAGTCTGTCTGACACTGTCTGACACTGTCTGAGTCTGTCTGAGGCTGTCTGACACTGTCTGAGTATGTCTGACAATGTCTGAGTCTGTCTGAGTCTGTCTGACACTGTCTGACACTGTCCGACACTGTCTGAGTCTGTCTGAGTCTGTCTGACACTGTCTGACACTGTCTGAGTATGCCTGAGTCTGTCTGAGTCTGTCTGACACTGTCTGAGTCCGTCTGGCACTGTCTGAGTCTGTTAGAGTCTGTCTGATACTGTCTGAATATATCTGAGTCTGTCTGAGTCTGTCTGACACTGTCTGACACTGTCTGAGTCTGTCTGACAATGTCTGAGTCTGTCTGAGTCTGTCTAACAATGTCTGAGTCTGTCTGACACTGTCTGACACTGTCTGAGTCTGTCTGAGTCTGTCTGACACTGTCTCACACTGTCTGACACTGTCTGAGTCTGTCTGACACTGTCTGAGAATGTCTGAGTCTGTCTGAGTCTGTCTGACACTGTCTGACACTGTCTGACACTGTCTGAGTCTGTCTGACACTGTCTGATCTGTCTGAGTCTGTCTGACAATGTCTGAGTCTGTCTGACACTATCTGACACTGTCTGACACTGTCTGAGTCTGCCTGAGTCTGTCTGAGTCTGTCTGACACTGTCTTAGTCTGTCTTGCACTGTCTGAGTCTGTTAGTGTCTGTCTGACACTGTCTGAGTCTGTCTGAGTCTGTCTGAGTCTTTCTGAGTCTGTCTGAGTCTGTCTGACACTGTCTGACACTGTCTGAGTCTGTCTGAGTCTGTCTGACACTGTCTGACACTGTCTGACACTGTCTGAGTCTGTCTGACACTGTCTGAGTCTGTCTGAGTCTGCCTGACACTGTCTGAGTCTGTCTGATACTGTCTGAGACTGTCTGGATCTGTCTGAGTCTGTCTGACACTGTCTGAGTCTGTCTGACAATGTCTGAGTCTGTCTGACACTGTCTGACACTGTCTGAGTCTGTCTGAGGCTGTCTGACACTGTCTGAGTATGTCTGACAATGTCTGAGTCTGTCTGAGTCTGTCTGACACTGTCTGACACTGTCCGACACTGTCTGAGTCTGTCTGAGTCTGTCTGACACTGTCTGACACTGTCTGAGTATGCCTGAGTCTGTCTGAGTCTGTCTGACACTGTCTGAGTCCGTCTGGCACTGTCTGAGTCTGTTAGAGTCTGTCTGATACTGTCTGAATATATCTGAGTCTGTCTGAGTCTGTCTGACACTGTCTGACACTGTCCGACACTGTCTGAGTCTGTCTGAGTCTGTCTGACACTGCCTGACACTGTCTGAGTATGCCTGAGTCTGTCTGAGTCTGTCTGACACTGTCTGAGTCTGTCTCACACTGTCTGAGTCTGTCTGAGTCTGTCTGACACTGTCTGAGGTTGTCTGACACTGACTGAATCTGTCTGAGTCTGTCTGATACTGTCTGAATATATCTGAGTCTGTCTGAGTCTGTCTGACAATGTCTGACACTGTCTGAGTCTGTCTGACAATGTCTGAGTCTGTCTGAGTCTGTCTAACAATGTCTGAGTCTGTCTGACACTGTCTGACACTGTCTGAGTCTGTCTGAGTCTGTCTGACACTGTCTCACACTGTCTGACACTGTCTGAGTCTGTCTGACACTGTCTGAGAATGTCTGAGTCTGTCTGAGTCTGTCTGACACTGTCTGACACTGTCTGACACTGTCTGAGTCTGTCTGACACTGTCTGATCTGTCTGAGTCTGTCTGACAATGTCTGAGTCTGTCTGACACTATCTGACACTGTCTGACACTGTCTGAGTCTGCCTGAGTCTGTCTGAGTCTGTCTGACACTGTCTTAGTCTGTCTTGCACTGTCTGAGTCTGTTAGTGTCTGTCTGACACTGTCTGAGTCTGTCTGAGTCTGTCTGAGTCTTTCTGAGTCTGTCTGAGTCTGTCTGACACTGTCTGACACTGTCTGAGTCTGTCTGAGTCTGTCTGACACTGTCTGACACTGTCTGACACTGTCTGAGTCTGTCTGACACTGTCTGAGTCTGTCTGAGTCTGCCTGACACTGTCTGAGTCTGTCTGATACTGTCTGAGACTGTCTGGATCTGTCTGAGTCTGTCTGACACTGTCTGAGTCTGTCTGACAATGTCTGAGTCTGTCTGACACTGTCTGACACTGTCTGAGTCTGTCTGAGGCTGTCTGACACTGTCTGAGTATGTCTGACAATGTCTGAGTCTGTCTGAGTCTGTCTGACACTGTCTGACACTGTCCGACACTGTCTGAGTCTGTCTGAGTCTGTCTGACACTGTCTGACACTGTCTGAGTATGCCTGAGTCTGTCTGAGTCTGTCTGACACTGTCTGAGTCCGTCTGGCACTGTCTGAGTCTGTTAGAGTCTGTCTGATACTGTCTGAATATATCTGAGTCTGTCTGAGTCTGTCTGACACTGTCTGACACTGTCCGACACTGTCTGAGTCTGTCTGAGTCTGTCTGACACTGTCTGACACTGTCTGAGTATGCCTGAGTCTGTCTGAGTCTGTCTGACACTGTCTGAGTCTGTCTCACACTGTCTGAGTCTGTCTGAGTCTGTCTGACACTGTCTGAGGTTGTCTGACACTGACTGAATCTGTCTGAGTCTGTCTGATACTGTCTGAATATATCTGAGTCTGTCTGAGTCTGTCTGACAATGTCTGAGTCTGTCCGAGACTGTCTGACACTGTCTGACACAGTATGAGTCTGTCTGAGTCTGTCTGACACTGTCTGACTCTGTCTGAGCCTGTCTGACACTGTCTGAGACTGTCTAAGTCTGTCTGAGGCTGTCTGAGTCTGTCTAACACTGTCTGACACTGTCTGAGTCTGTCTGAGTCTGTCTGACACTGCCTGACACTGTCTGACACTGTCTGAGTCTGTCTGAGTCTGTCTGACACTGTCTGAGTCTGTCTGAGTCTGTCTGACACTTTCTCACACTGTCTGACACTGTCTGTGTCTGTCTGACACTGTCTGAGACTGTCTGAGCCTGTCTGAGTCTATCTGACAATTTCTGAGACTGTCTGAGTCTGTCTGAGTCTGTCCGACACTGTCTGACACTGTCTGAGTCTGTCTGACAATGTCTGAGTCTGTCTGAGTCTGTCTGACACTGTCTGACACTGTCTGACACTGTCTGAGTCTGTCTGACACTGTTTGAGTCTGTTTTAGTCTGTCTGAGACTGTCTGAGTCTGTCTGACACTGTCTGACAATGTCTGAGTCTGTCCGATTCTGTCTGACACTGTCTGAGTCTGTCTGACACTGTCCGACACTGTCTGACACTGTCTGAGTCTGTCTGACAATGTCTGAGTCTGTCTAAGTCTGTCTGACAATGTCTGAGTCTGTCTGACACTGTCTGAGACTGTCTGAGTCTGTCTGAGTCTGTCTGACACTGTCTGACACTGTCTGACACTGTCTGAGTCTGTCTGACACTGTCCGACCCTGTCTGAGTCTGTCCGACACTGTCTGAGTCTGCCTGAGACTGTCTGAGTCTGTCTGAGTCTGCCTGACACTGTCTGAGTCTGTCTGATACTGTCTGAGACTGTCTGCATCTGTCTGAGTCTGTCTGACACTGTCTGAGTCTGTCTGACACTGTCTGATCTGTCTGAGTCTGTCTGACAATGTCTGAGTCTGTCTGACACTATCTGACACTGTCTGACACTGTCTGAGTCTGCCTGAGTCTGTCTCACACTGTCTGACACTGTCTGAGTCTGTCTGACACTGTCTGAGAATGTCTGAGTCTGTCTGAGTCTGTCTGACACTGTCTGACACTGTCTGACACTGTCTGAGTCTGTCTGACACTGTCTGATCTGTCTGAGTCTGTCTGACAATGTCTGATCTGTCTGATACTGTCTGAATATATCTGAGTCTGTCCGACACTGTCTGACACTGTCTGAGTCTGTCTGACAATGTCTGAGTCTGTCTGAGTCTGTCTGACACTGTCTGACACTGTCTGACACTGTCTGAGTCTGTCTGACACTGTTTGAGTCTGTATTAGTCTGTCTGAGACTGTCTGAGTCTGTCTGACACTGTCTGACAATGTCTGAGTCTGTCCGATTCTGTCTGACACTGTCTGAGTCTGTCTGACACTGTCCGACACTGTCTGACACTGTCTGAGTCTGTCTGACAATGTCTGAGTCTGTCTGAGTCTGTCTGACAATGTCTGAGTCTGTCTGACACTGTCTGAGACTGTCTGAGTCTGTCTGAGTCTGTCTGACACTGTCTGACACTGTCTGACACTGTCTGAGTCTGTCTGACACTGTCCGACCCTGTCTGAGTCTGTCCGACACTGTCTGAATCTGTCTGAGGCTGTCTGAGTCTGTCTGAGTCTGCCTGACACTGTCTGAGTCTGTCTGATACTGTCTGAGACTGTCTGCATCTGTCTGAGTCTGTCTGACACTGTCTGAGTCTGTCTGACACTGTCTGATCTGTCTGAGTCTGTCTGACAATGTCTGAGTCTGTCTGACACTATCTGACACTGTCTGACACTGTCTGAGTCTGCCTGAGTCTGTCTCACACTGTCTGACACTGTCTGAGTCTGTCTGACACTGTCTGAGAATGTCTGAGTCTGTCTGAGTCTGTCTGACACTGTCTGACACTGTCTGACACTGTCTGAGTCTGTCTGACACTGTCTGATCTGTCTGAGTCTGTCTGACAATGTCTGAGTCTGTCTGACACTATCTGACACTGTCTGACACTGTCTGAGTCTGCCTGAGTCTGTCTGACACTGTCTTAGTCTGTCTGGCACTGTCTGAGTCTGTTAGAGTCTGTCTGACACTGTCTGAGTCTGTCTGAGTCTGTCTGAGTCTTTCTGAGTCTGTCTGAGTCTGTCTGACACTGTCTGACACTGTCTGAGTCTGTCTGACAATGTCTGAGTCTGTCCGAGACTGTCTGACACTGTCTGACACAGTCTGAGTCTGTCTGAGTCTGTCTGACACTGTCTGACACTCTCTGACACTGTCTGAGTCTGTCTGACACTGTCTGAGTCTGTCTGAGTCTGCCTGACACTGTCTGAGTCTGTCTGATACTGTCTGAGACTGTCTGCATCTGTCTGAGTCTGTCTGACACTGTCTGAGTCTGTCTGACAATGTCTGAGTCTGTCTGACACTGTCTGACACTGTCTGAGTCTGTCTGAGGCTGTCTGACACTGTCTGAGTATGTCTGACAATGTCTGAGTCTGTCTGAGTCTGTCTGACACTGTCTGACACTGTCCGACACTGTCTGAGTCTGTCTGAGTCTGTCTGACACTGTCTGACACTGTCTGAGTATGCCTGAGTCTGTCTGAGTCTGTCTGACACTGTCTGAGTCCGTCTGGCACTGTCTGAGTCTGTTAGAGTCTGTCTGATACTGTCTGAATATATCTGAGTCTGTCTGAGTCTGTCTGACACTGTCTGACACTGTCCGACACTGTCTGAGTCTGTCTGAGTCTGTCTGACACTGTCTGACACTGTCTGAATATGCCTGAGTCTGTCTGAGACTGTCTGACACTGTCTGAGTCTGTCTCACACTGTCTGAGTCTGTCTGAGTCTGTCTGACACTGTCTGAGGTTGTCTGACACTGACTGAGTCTGTCTGAGTCTGTCTGATACTGTCTGAATATATCTGAGTCTGTCTGAGTCTGTCTGACAATGTCTGAGTCTGTCCGACACTGTCTGACACTGTCTGAGTCTGTCTGACACTGTCTGAGTCTGTCTGAGACTGTCTGAGTCTGTCTGAGTCTGCCTGACACTGTCTGAGTCTGTCTGATACTGTCTGAGACTGTCTGCATCTGTCTGAGTCTGTCTGACACTGTCTGAGTCTGTCTGACAATGTCTGAGTCTGTCTGACACTGTCTGACACTGTCTGAGTCTGTCTGAGTCTGTCTGACACTGTCTGAGTCTGTCTGAGTCTGTCTGAGTCTTTCTGAGTCTGTCTGAGTCTGTCTGACACTGTCTGACACTGTCTGAGTCTGTCTGACAATGTCTGAGTCTGTCCGAGACTGTCTGACACTGTCTGACACAGTCTGAGTCTGTCTGAGTCTGTCTGACACTGTCTGACACTCTCTGACACTGTCTGAGTCTGTTTGACACTGTCTGAGTCTGTCTGAGTCTGCCTGACACTGTCTGAGTCTGTCTGATACTGTCTGAGACTGTCTGCATCTGTCTGAGTCTGTCTGACACTGTCTGAGTCTGTCTGACAATGTCTGAGTCTGTCTGACACTGTCTGACACTGTCTGAGTCTGTCTGAGGCTGTCTGACACTGTCTGAGTATGTCTGACAATGTCTGAGTCTGTCTGAGTCTGTCTGACACTGTCTGACACTGTCCGACACTGTCTGAGTCTGTCTGAGTCTGTCTGACACTGTCTGACACTGTCTGAGTATGCCTGAGTCTGTCTGAGTCTGTCTGACACTGTCTGAGTCCGTCTGGCACTGTCTGAGTCTGTTAGAGTCTGTCTGATACTGTCTGAATATATCTGAGTCTGTCTGAGTCTGTCTGACACTGTCTGACACTGTCCGACACTGTCTGAGTCTGTCTGAGTCTGTCTGACACTGTCTGACACTGTCTGAATATGCCTGAGTCTGTCTGAGACTGTCTGACACTGTCTGAGTCTGTCTCACACTGTCTGAGTCTGTCTGAGTCTGTCTGACACTGTCTGAGGTTGTCTGACACTGACTGAGTCTGTCTGAGTCTGTCTGATACTGTCTGAATATATCTGAGTCTGTCTGAGTCTGTCTGACAATGTCTGAGTCTGTCCGACACTGTCTGACACTGTCTGAGTCTGTCTGACACTGTCTGAGTCTGTCTGAGACTGTCTGAGTCTGTCTGAGACTGCCTGACACTGTCTGAGTCTGTCTGATACTGTCTGAGACTGTCTGCATCTGTCTGAGTCTGTCTGACACTGTCTGAGTCTGTCTGACAATGTCTGAGTCTGTCTGACACTGTCTGACACTGTCTGAGTCTGTCTGAGTCTGTCTGACACTGTCTGACACTGTCTGAGTATGCCTGAGTCTGTCTGAGTCTGTCTGACACTGTCTGAGTCTGTCTGGCACTGTCTGAGTCTGTTAGAGTCTGTCTGACACTGTCTGACACTGTCTGAGTCTGTCTGACAATGTCTGAGTCTGTCCGAGACTGTCTGACACTGTCTGACACAGTCTGAGTCTGTCTGACACTGTCTGACACTGTCTGAGCCTGTCTGACACTGTCTGAGACTGTCTAAGTCTGTCTGAGTCTGTCTGAGTCTGCCTGACACTGTCTGACACTGTCTGAGTCTGTCTGAGTCTGTCTGAGTCTGTTTGAGTCTGTCTGACACTGTCTGAGTCTGTCTGAGTCTGTCTGACACTGTCTGACACTGTCTGACACTGACTGAGTCTGTCTGAGTCTGTCTGACACTGTCTCACACTGTCTGACACTGTCTGAGTCTGTCTGACACTGTCTGAGACTGTCCGAGTCTGTCTGAGTCTATCTGACAATTTCTGAGACTGTCTGACACTGTCTGAGACTGTCTGAGTCTGTCTGACAATTTCTGAGACTGTCTGACACTGTCTGACACTGTATGAGTCTGTCTGACAATGTCTGAGTCTGTCTGAGTCTGTCCGACACTGTCTGACACTGTATGAGTCTGTCTGACAATGTCTGAGTCTGTCTGAGTCTGTCTGACAATGTCTGAGTCTGTCTGACACTGTCTGACACTGTCTGACACTGTCTGAGTCTGTCTGACACTGTCTGAGTCTATCTGACTGTCTGAATCTGTCTGAGACTGTCTGAGTCTGTCTGAGTCTGTCTGATACTGTCTGACACTGTCTGAGTCTGTCTGAGTCTGTCTGACAATGTCTGAGTCTGTCTGACACTGTTTGAGTCTGTTTTTGTCTGTCTGAGACTGTCTGAGTCTGTCTGACACTGTCTGACAATGTCTGAGTCTGTCTGATTCTGTCTGACACTGTCTGAGTCTGTCTGACACTGCCTGAGTCTGTCTGAGTCTGTCTGACACTGTCTGATCTGTCTGAGTCTGTCTGACAATGTCTGAGTCTGTCTGACACTATCTGACACTATCTGACACTGTCTGACACTGTCTGAGTCTGCCTGAGTCTGTCTGAGTCTGTTTGACACTGTCTGAGTCTGTCTGGCACTGTCTGAGTCTGTTAGAGTCTGTCTGACACTGTCTGACTCTGTCTGAGTCTGTCTGAGTCTTTCTGAGTCTGTCTGAGTCTGTCTGACACTGTCTGACACTGACTGAGTCTGTCTGAGGCTGTCTGACACTGTCTGAGTATGTCTGACAATGTCTGAGTCTGTCTGAGTCTGTCTGACACTGTCTGACACTGTCCGACACTGTCTGAGTCTGTCTGAGTCTGTCTGACACTGTCTGACACTGTCTGAGTATGCCTGAGTCTGTCTGAGTCTGTCTGACACTGTCTGAGTCCGTCTGGCACTGTCTGAGTCTGTCTGAGTCTGTCTGATACTGTCTGAATATATCTGAGTCTGTCTGCGTCTGTCTGACAATGTCTGAGTCTGTCCGACACTGTCTGACACTGTCTGAGTCTGTCCGACACTGTCTGAGTCTGTCTGAGACTGTCTGAGTCTGTCTGAGTCTGCCTGACACTGTCTGAGTCTGTCTGATACTGTCTGAGACTGTCTGCATCTGTCTGAGTCTGTCTGACACTGTCTGATCTGTCTGTGTCTGTCTGACAATGTCTGAGTCTGTCTGACACTATCTGACACTGTCTGACACTGTCTGAGTCTGCCTGAGTCTGTCTCACACTGTCTGACACTGTCTGAGTCTGTCTGACACTGTCTGAGAATGTCTGAGTCTGTCTGAGTCTGTCTGACACTGTCTGACACTGTCTGACACTGTCTGAGTCTGTCTGACACTGTCTGATCTGTCTGAGTCTGTCTGACAATGTCTGAGTCTGTCTGACACTATCTGACACTGTCTGACACTGTCTGAGTCTGCCTGAGTCTGTCTGACACTGTCTTAGTCTGTCTGGCACTGTCTGAGTCTGTTAGAGTCTGTCTGACACTGTCTGAGTCTGTCTGAGTCTGTCTGAGTCTTTCTGAGTCTGTCTGAGTCTGTCTGACACTGTCTGACACTGTCTGAGTCTGTCTGACAATGTCTGAGTCTGTCCGAGACTGTCTGACACTGTCTGACACAGTCTGAGTCTGTCTGAGTCTGTCTGACACTGTCTGACACTCTCTGACACTGTCTGAGTCTGTCTGACAATGTCTGAGTCTGTCCGAGACTGTCTGACACTGTCTGACACAGTCTGAGTCTGTCTGAGTCTGTCTGACACTGTCTGACACTCTCTGACACTGTCTGAGTCTGTCTGACACTGTCTGAGTCTGTCTGAGTCTGCCTGACACTGTCTGAGTCTGTCTGATACTGTCTGAGACAGTCTGCATCTGTCTGAGTCTGTCTGACACTGTCTGAGTCTGTCTGACAATGTCTGAGTCTGTCTGACACTGTCTGACACTGTCTGAGTCTGTCTGAGGCTGTCTGACACTGTCTGAGTATGTCTGACAATGTCTGAGTCTGTCTGAGTCTGTCTGACACTGTCTGACACTGTCCGACACTGTCTGAGTCTGTCTGAGTCTGTCTGACACTGTCTGACACTGTCTGAGTATGCCTGAGTCTGTCTGAGTCTGTCTGACACTGTCTGAGTCCGTCTGGCACTGTCTGAGTCTGTCTGAGTCTGTCTGATACTGTCTGAATATATCTGAGTCTGTCTGCGTCTGTCTGACAATGTCTGAGTCTGTCCGACACTGTCTGACACTGTCTGAGTCTGTCCGACACTGTCTGAGTCTGTCTGAGACTGTCTGAGTCTGTCTGAGTCTGCCTGACACTGTCTGAGTCTGTCTGATACTGTCTGAGACTGTCTGCATCTGTCTGAGTCTGTCTGACACTGTCTGATCTGTCTGTGTCTGTCTGACAATGTCTGAGTCTGTCTGACACTATCTGACACTGTCTGACACTGTCTGAGTCTGCCTGAGTCTGTCTCACACTGTCTGACACTGTCTGAGTCTGTCTGACACTGTCTGAGAATGTCTGAGTCTGTCTGAGTCTGTCTGACACTGTCTGACACTGTCTGACACTGTCTGAGTCTGTCTGACACTGTCTGATCTGTCTGAGTCTGTCTGACAATGTCTGAGTCTGTCTGACACTATCTGACACTGTCTGACACTGTCTGAGTCTGCCTGAGTCTGTCTGACACTGTCTTAGTCTGTCTGGCACTGTCTGAGTCTGTTAGAGTCTGTCTGACACTGTCTGAGTCTGTCTGAGTCTGTCTGAGTCTTTCTGAGTCTGTCTGAGTCTGTCTGACACTGTCTGACACTGTCTGAGTCTGTCTGACAATGTCTGAGTCTGTCCGAGACTGTCTGACACTGTCTGACACAGTCTGAGTCTGTCTGAGTCTGTCTGACACTGTCTGACACTCTCTGACACTGTCTGAGTCTGTCTGACAATGTCTGAGTCTGTCCGAGACTGTCTGACACTGTCTGACACAGTCTGAGTCTGTCTGAGTCTGTCTGACACTGTCTGACACTCTCTGACACTGTCTGAGTCTGTCTGACACTGTCTGAGTCTGTCTGAGTCTGCCTGACACTGTCTGAGTCTGTCTGATACTGTCTGAGACAGTCTGCATCTGTCTGAGTCTGTCTGACACTGTCTGAGTCTGTCTGACAATGTCTGAGTCTGTCTGACACTGTCTGACACTGTCTGAGTCTGTCTGAGGCTGTCTGACACTGTCTGAGTATGTCTGACAATGTCTGAGTCTGTCTGAGTCTGTCTGACACTGTCTGACACTGTCCGACACTGTCTGAGTCTGTCTGAGTCTGTCTGACACTGTCTGACACTGTCTGAGTATGCCTGAGTCTGTCTGAGTCTGTCTGACACTGTCTGAGTCCGTCTGGCACTGTCTGAGTCTGTTAGTGTCTGTCTGATACTGTCTGAATATATCTGAGTCTGTCTGAGTCTGTCTGACACTGTCTGACACTGTCCGACACTGTCTGAGTCTGTCTGAGTCTGTCTGACACTGTCTGACACTGTCTGAATATGCCTGAGTCTGTCTGAGACTGTCTGACACTGTCTGAGTCTGTCTCACACTGTCTGAGTCTGTCTGAGTCTGTCTGACACTGTCTGAGGTTGTCTGACACTGACTGAGTCTGTCTGAGTCTGTCTGATACTGTCTGAATATATCTGAGTCTGTCTGAGTCTGTCTGACAATGTCTGAGTCTGTCCGACACTGTCTGACACTGTCTGAGTCTGTCTGACACTGTCTGAGTCTGTCTGAGACTGTCTGAGTCTGTCTGAGTCTGCCTGACACTGTCTGAGTCTGTCTGATACTGTCTGAGACTGTCTGCATCTGTCTGAGTCTGTCTGACACTGTATGAGTCTGTCTGACAATGTCTGAGTCTGTCTGACACTGTCTGACACTGTCTGAGTCTGTCTGAGGCTGTCTGACACTGTCTGAGTATGTCTGGCACTGTCTGAGTCTGTTAGAGTCTGTCTGACACTGTCTGAGTTTGTCTGACAATGTCTGAGTCTGTCCGAGACTGTCTGACACTGTCTGACACAGTCTGAGTCTGTCTGACACTGTCTGACACTGTCTGACACTGTCTGAGCCTGTCTGACACTGTCTGAGACTGGCTAAGTCTGTCTGAGTCTGTCTGAGTCTGCCTGACACTGTCTGACACTGTCTGAGTCTGTCTGAGTCTGTCTGAGTCTGTTTGAGTCTGTCTGACACTGTCTGAGTCTGTCTGAGTCTGTCTGACACTGTCTGACACTGTCTGACACTGACTGAGTCTGTCTGAGTCTGTCTGACACTGTCTCACACTGTCTGACACTGTCTGAGTCTGTCTGACACTGTCTGAGACTGTCTGAGTCTGTCTGAGTCTATCTGACAATTTCTGAGACTGTCTGACACTGTCTGAGACTGTCTGAGTCTGTCTGACAATTTCTGAGACTGTCTGAGTGTGTCTGAGTCTGTCCGACACTGTCTGACACTGTATGAGTCTGTCTGACACTGTCTGAGTCTGTCTGACACTGTCTGAGTCTGTCTGACTGTCTGAATCTGTCTGAGACTGTCTGAGTCTGTCTGAGTCTGTCTGATACTGTCTGACACTGTCTGAGTCTGTCTGAGTCTGTCTGACAACGTCTGAGTCTGTCTGACACTCTTTGAGTCTGTTTTAGTCTGTCTGAGACTGTCTGAGTCTGTCTGACACTGTCTGACAATGTCTGAGTCTGTCTGATTCTGTCTGACACTGTCTGAGTCTGTCTGACACTGCCTGAGTCTGTCTGAGTCTGTCTGACACTGTCTGATCTGTCTGAGTCTGTCTGACAATGTCTGAGTCTGTCTGACACTATGTGACACTATCTGACACTGTCTGACACTGTCTGAGTCTGCCTGAGTCTGTCTGAGTCTGTCTGACACTGTCTGAGTCTGTCTGGCACTGTCTGAGTCTGTTAGAGTCTGTCTGACACTGTCTGACTCTGTCTGAGTCTGTCTGAGTCTTTCTGAGTCTGTCTTAGTCTGTCTGACACTGTCTGACACTGTCTGAGTCTGTCTGACAATGTCTGAGTCTGTCCGAGACCGTCTGACACTGTCTGACACAGTCTGAGTCTGTCTGAGTCTGTCTGACACTGTCTGACACTGTCTGACACTGTCTGAGTCTGTCTGACACTGTCTTAGTCTGTCTGAGTCTGCCTGACACTGTCTGAGTCTGTCTGAGTCTGTCTGACACTGTTTGAGTCTGTCTGACACTGTCTGAGACTGTCTGCATCTGTCTGAGTCTGTCTGACACTGTCTGACACTGTCTGAGTCTGTCTGACAATGTCTGAGTCTGTCTGACACTGTCTGACACTGTCTGACACTGTCTGAGTCTGTCTGACACTGTCTGAGTCTGCCTGACAATGTCTGAGTGTGTCTGAGTCTGACACTGTCTGACACTGTCCGATACTGTCTGAGTCTGTCTGAGTCTGTCTGACACTGTCTGACACTGTCTGAGTATGCCTGAGTCTGTCTGAGTCTGTCTGACACTGTCTGAGTCTGTCTGGCACTGTCTGAGTCTGTTAGAGTCTGTCTGACACTGTCTGACTCTGTCTGAGTCTGTCTGAGTCTTTCTGAGTCTGTCTGAGTCTGTCTGACACTGTCTGAGTCTGTCTGACAATGTCTGAGTCTGTCCGAGACTGTCTGACACTGTCTGATACAGTCTGAGTCTGTCTGAGTCTGTCTGACACTGTCTGACACTGTCTGACACTGTCTGAGTCTGTCTGACACTGTCTTAGTCTGTCTGAGTCTGCCTGACACTGTTTGAGTCTGTCTGAGTCTGTCTGACACTGTTTGAGTCTGTCTGACACTGTCTGAGACTGTCTGCATCTGTCTGAGTCTGTCTGACACTGTCTGACACTGTCTGAGTCTGTCTGACAATGTCTGAGTCTGTCTGACACTGTCTGAGTCTGTTTGAGTCTGTCTGACACTGTCTGAGTCTGTCTGACACTGTCTGACACTGTCTGACACTGTCTGACACTGACTGAGTCTGTCTGAGTCTGTCTGACACTGTCTGAGTCTGTCTGACACTGTCTGAGTCTGTCTGAGTCTGTCGGACACTGTCTCACACTGTCTGACACTGTCTGAGTCTGTCTGACACTGTCTGAGACTGTCTGAGTCTGTCTGAGTCTGTCTGACACTGTCTGACACTGTCTGACACTGTCTGAGTCTGTCTGACACTGTCGGAGTCTGTCTGAGTCTGCCTGACAATGTCTGAGTCTGTCTGAGTCTGTCTGACACTGTCTGACACTGTCCGACACTGTCTTAGTCTGTCTGAGTCTGTCTGACACTGTCTGACACTGTCTGAGTATGCCTGAGTCTGTCTGAGTCTGTCTGCATCTGTCTGAGTCTGTCTGACACTGTCTGACACTGTCTGAGTCTGTCTGACAATGTCTGAGTCTGTCTGACACTGTCTGAGTCTGTTTGAGTCTGTCTGACACTGTCTGAGTCTGTCTGAGTCTGTCTGACACTGTCTGACACTGTCTGACACTGACTGAGTCTGTCTGAGTCTGTCTGACACTGTCTGAGTCTGTCTGACACTGTCTGAGTCTGTCTGAGTCTGTCGGACACTGTCTCACACTGTCTGACACTGTCTGATTCTGTCTGACACTGTCTGAGACTGTCTGAGTCTGTCTGAGTCTGTCTGACACTGTCTGACACTGTCTGACACTGTCTGAGTCTGTCTGACACTGTCGGAGTCTGTCTGAGTCTGCCTGACAATGTCTGAGTCTGTCTGAGTCTGTCTGACACTGTCTGACACTGTCCGACACTGTCTTAGTCTGTCTGAGTCTGTCTGACACTGTCTGACACTGTCTGAGTATGCCTGAGTCTGTCTGAGTCTGTCTGACACTGTCTGAGTCTGTCTGGCACTGTCTGAGTCTGTTAGAGTCTGTCTGACACTGTCTGACACTGTCTGAGTCTGTCTGACAATGTCTGAGTCTGTCCGAGACTGTCTGACACTGTCTGACACAGTCTGAGTCTGTCTGAGTCTGTCTGACACTGTCTGACACTGTCTGAGCCTGTCTGACACTGTCTGAGACTGTCTAAGTCTGTCTGAGGCTGTCTGAGTCTGTCTGACACTGTCTGACACTGTCTGAGTCTGTCTGAGTCTGTCTGACACTGCCTGACACTGTCTGACACTGTCTGAGTCTGTCTGAGTCTGTCTGACACTGTCTGAGTCTGTCTGAGTCTGTCTGACACTGTCTGACACTGTCTGACACTGACTGAGTCTGTCTGAGTCTGTCTGACACTGTCTCACACTGTCTGACACTGTCTGTGTCTGTCTGACACTGTCTGAGACTGTCTGAGTCTGTCTGAGTCTATCTGACAATTTCTGAGACTGTCTGAGTCTGTCTGAGTCTGTCCGACACTGTCTGACACTGTCTGAGTCTGTCTGACAATGTCTGAGTCTGTCTGAGTCTGTCTGACACTGTCTGACACTGTCTGACACTGTCTGAGTCTGTCTGACACTGTTTGAGTCTGTTTTAGTCTGTCTGAGACTGTCTGAGTCTGTCTGACACTGTCTGACAATGTCTGCATCTGTCTGAGTCTGTCTGACACTGTCTGAGTCTGTCTGACACTGTCCGACACTGTCTGACACTGTCTGAGTCTGTCTGACAATGTCTGAGTCTGTCTGAGTCTGTCTGACATGTCTGAGTCTGTCTGACACTGTCTGAGACTGTCTGAGTCTGTCTGAGTCTGTCTGACACTGTCTGACACTGTCTGACACTGTCTGAGTCTGTCTGACACTGTCCGACCCTGTCTGAGTCTGTCCGACACTGTCTGAGTCTGTCTGAGACTGTCTGAGTCTGTCTGAGTCTGCCTGACACTGTCTGAGTCTGTCTGATACTGTCTGAGACTGTCTGCATCTGTCTGAGTCTGTCTGACACTGTCTGACACTGTCTGAGTATGCCTGAGTCTGTCTGACTCTGTCTGCATCTGTCTGAGTCTGTCTGACACTGTCTGACACTGTCTGAGTCTGTCTGACAATGTCTGAGTCTGTCTGACACTGTCTGAGTCTGTTTGAGTCTGTCTGACACTGTCTGAGTCTGTCTGAGTCTGTCTGACACTGTCTGACACTGGCTGACACTGACTGAGTCTGTCTGAGTCTGTCTGACACTGTCTGAGTCTGTCTGACACTGTCTGAGTCTGTCTGAGTCTGTCGGACACTGTCTCACACTGTCTGACACTGTCTGAGTCTGTCTGACACTGTCTGAGACTGTCTGAGTCTGTCTGAGTCTGTCTGACACTGTCTGACACTGTCTGAGTCTGTCTGACACTGTCGGAGTCTGTCTGAGTCTGCCTGACAATGTCTGAGTCTGTCTGATTCTGTCTGACACTGTCTGACACTGTCCGACACTGTCTTAGTCTGTCTGAGTCTGTCTGACACTGTCTGACACTGTCTGAGTATGCCTGAGTCTGTCTGAGTCTGTCTGACACTGTCTGAGTCTGTCTGGCACTGTCTGAGTCTGTTAGAGTCTGTCTGACACTGTCTGACACTGTCTGAGTCTGTCTGACAATGTCTGAGTCTGTCCGAGACTGTCTGACACTGTCTGACACAGTCTGAGTCTGTCTGAGTCTGTCCGACACCGTCTGACACTGTCTGAGCCTGTCTGACACTGTCTGAGACTGTCTAAGTCTGTCTGAGGCTGTCTGAGTCTGTCTAACACTGTCTGACACTGTCTGAGTCTGTCTGAGTCTGTCTGACACTGCCTGACACTGTCTGACACTGTCTGAGTCTGTCTGAGTCTGTCTGACACTGTCTGAGTCTGTCTGAGTCTGTCTGACACTGTCTGACACTGTCTGACACTGACTGAGTCTGTCTGAGTCTGTCTGACACTGTCTCACACTGTCTGACACTGTCTGTGTCTGTCTGACACTGTCTGAGACTGTCTGAGTCTGTCTGAGTCTATCTGACAATTTCTGAGACTGCCTGAGTCTGTCTGAGTCTGTCCGACACTGTCTGACACTGTCTGAGTCTGTCTGACAATGTCTGAGTCTGTCTGAGTCTGTCTGACACTGTCTGACACTGTCTGACACTGTCTGAGTCTGTCTGACACTGTTTGAGTCTGTTTTAGTCTGTCTGAGACTGTCTGAGTCTGTCTGACACTGTCTGACAATGTCTGAGTCTGTCCGATTCTGTCTGACACTGTCTGAGTCTGTCTGACACTGTCTGAGACTGTCTGAGTCTGTCTGAGTCTGTCTGACACTGTCTGACACTGTCTGACACTGTCTGAGTCTGTCTGACACTGTCCGACCCTGTCTGAGTCTGTCCGACACTGTCTGAATCTGTCTGAGACTGTCTGAGACTGTCTGCATCTGTCTGAGTCTGTCTGACACTGTCTGAGTCTGTCTGACACTGTCTGATCTGTCTGAGTCTGTCTGACAATGTCTGAGTCTGTCTGACACTATCTGACACTGTCTGACACTGTCTGAGTCTGCCTGAGTCTGTCTCACACTGTCTGACACTGTCTGAGTCTGTCTGACACTGTCTGAGAATGTCTGAGTCTGTCTGAGTCTGTCTGACACTGTCTGACACTGTCTGACACTGTCTGAGTCTGTCTGACACTGTCTGATCTGTCTGAGTCTGTCTGACAATGTCTGAGTCTGTCTGACACTATCTGACACTGTCTGACACTGTCTGAGTCTGCCTGAGTCTGTCTGACACTGTCTTAGTCTGTCTGGCACTGTCTGAGTCTGTTAGAGTCTGTCTGACACTGTCTGAGTCTGTCTGAGTCTGTCTGAGTCTTTCTGAGTCTGTCTGAGTCTGTCTGACACTGTCTGACACTGTCTGAGTCTGTCTGACAATGTCTGAGTCTGTCCGAGACTGTCTGACACTGTCTGACACAGTCTGAGTCTGTCTGAGTCTGTCTGACACTGTCTGACACTCTCTGACACTGTCTGAGTCTGTCTGACACTGTCTGAGTCTGTCTGAGTCTGCCTGACACTGTCTGAGTCTGACTGATACTGTCTGAGACTGTCTGCATCTGTCTGAGTCTGTCTGACACTGTCTGAGTCTGTCTGACAATGTCTGAGTCTGTCTGACACTGTCTGACA
Source organism: Pristiophorus japonicus (assembly GCF_044704955.1). Taxonomy (NCBI): domain Eukaryota; kingdom Metazoa; phylum Chordata; class Chondrichthyes; family Pristiophoridae; genus Pristiophorus; species Pristiophorus japonicus. The sequence goes on along the minus strand of NC_091981.1, from coordinate 298,072,831 downwards.
CTGTCTGAGTCTGTCTGAGGCTGTCTGACACTGTCTGAGTATGTCTGACAATGTCTGAGTCTGTCTGAGTCTGTCTGACACTGTCTGACACTGTCCGACACTGTCTGAGTCTGTCTGAGTCTGTCCGACACTGTCTGACACTGTCTGAGTATGCCTGAGTCTGTCTGAGTCTGTCTGACACTGACTGAGTCCGTCTGGCACTGTCTGAGTCTGTTAGAGTCTGTCTGATACTGTCTGAATATATCTGAGTCTGTCTGAGTCTGTCTGACACTGTCTGACACTGTCCGACACTGTCTGAGTCTGTCTGAGTCTGTCTGACACTGTCTGACACTGTCTGAATATGCCTGAGTCTGTCTGAGACTGTCTGACACTGTCTGAGTCTGTCTCACACTGTCTGCGTCTGTCTGAGTCTGTCTGACACTGTCTGAGGTTGTCTGACACTGACTGAGTCTGTCTGAGTCTGTCTGATACTGTCTGAATATATCTGAGTCTGTCTGAGTCTGTCTGACAATGTCTGAGTCTGTCCGACACTGTCTGACACTGTCTGAGTCTGTCTGACACTGTCTGAGTCTGTCTGAGACTGTCTGAGTCTGTCTGAGTCTGCCTGACACTGTCTGAGTCTGTCTGATACTGTCTGAGACTGTCTGCATCTGTCTGAGTCTGTCTGACACTGTCTGAGTCTGTCTGACAATGTCTGAGTCTGTCTGACACTGTCTGACACTGTCTGAGTCTGTCTGAGGCTGTCTGACACTGTCTGAGTATGTCTGACAATGTCTGAGTCTGTCTGAGTCTGTCTGACACTGTCTGACACTGTCCGACACTGTCTGAGTCTGTCTGAGTCTGTCTGACACTGTCTGACACTGTCTGAGTATGCCTGAGTCTGTCTGAGTCTGTCTGACACTGTCTGAGTCTGTCTGGCACTGTCTGAGTCTGTTAGGGTCTGTCTGACACTGTCTGACACTGTCTGAGTCTGTCTGACAATGTCTGAGTCTGTCCGAGACTGTCTGACACTGTCTGACACAGTCTGAGTCTGTCTGACACTGTCTGACACTGTCTGACACTGTCTGAGCCTGTCTGACACTGTCTGAGACTGGCTAAGTCTGTCTGAGTCTGTCTGAGTCTGCCTGACACTGTCTGACACTGTCTGAGTCTGTCTGAGTCTGTCTGAGTCTGATTGAGTCTGTCTGACACTGTCTGAGTCTGTCTGAGTCTGTCTGACACTGTCTGACACTGTCTGACACTGACTGAGTCTGTCTGAGTCTGTCTGACACTGTCTCACACTGTCTGACACTGTCTGAGTCTGTCTGACACTGTCTGCGACTATCTGAGTCTGTCTGAGTCTATCTGACAATTTCTGAGACTGTCTGACACTGTCTGAGACTGTCTGAGTCTGTCTGACAATTTCTGAGACTGTCTGAGTCTGTCTGAGTCTGTCCGACACTGTCTGACACTGTATGAGTCTGTCTGACACTGTCTGAGTCTGTCTGACACTGTCTGAGTCTGTCTGACTGTCTGAATCTGTCTGAGACTGTCTGAGTCTGTCTGAGTCTGTCTGATACTGTCTGACACTGTCTGAGTCTGTCTGAGTCTGTCTGACAACGTCTGAGTCTGTCTGACACTGTTTGAGTCTGTTTTAGTCTGTCTGAGACTGTCTGAGTCTGTCTGACACTGTCTGACAATGTCTGAGTCTGTCTGATTCTGTCTGACTCTGTCTGAGTCTGTCTGACACTGCCTGAGTCTGTCTGAGTCTGTCTGACACTGTCTGATCTGTCTGAGTCTGTCTGACAATGTCTGAGTCTGTCTGACACTATCTGACACTATCTGACACTGTCTGACACTGTCTGAGTCTGCCTGAGTCTGTCTGAGTCTGTCTGACACTGTCTGAGTCTGTCTGGCACTGTCTGAGTCTGTTAGAGTCTGTCTGACACTGTCTGAGTCTGTCTGAGTCTGTCTGAGTCTTTCTGAGTCTGTCTGAGTCTGTCTGACACTGTCTGACACTGTCTGAGTCTGTCTGACAATGTCTGAGTCTGTCCGAGACTGTCTGACACTGTCTGACACAGTCTGAGTCTGTCTGAGTCTGTCTGACACTGTCTGACACTGTCTGACACTGTCTGAGTCTGTCTGACACTGTCTTAGTCTGTCTGAGTCTGCCTGACACTGTCTGAGTCTGTCTGAGTCTGTCTGACACTGTTTGAGTCTGTCTGACACTGTCTGAGACTGTCTGCATCTGTCTGAGTCTGTCTGACACTGTCTGACACTGTCTGAGTCTGTCTGACAATGTCTGAGTCTGTCTGACACTGTCTGACACTGTCTGAGTCTGTCTGAGTCTGTCTGACACTGTCTCACACTGTCTGACACTGTCCGAGTCTGTCTGACACTGTCTGACACTGTCTGAGTCTGTCTGAGTCTGTCTGACACTGTCTGACACTGTCTGAGTATGCCTGAGTCTGTCTGAGTCTGTCTGACACTGTCTGAGTCTGTCTGGCACTGTCTGAGTCTGTTAGAGTCTGTCTGACACTGTCTGACTCTGTCTGAGTCTGTCTGAGTCTTTCTGAGTCTGTCTGAGTCTGTCTGACACTGTCTGACACTGTCTGAGTCTGTCTGACAATGTCTGAGTCTGTCCGAGACTGTCTGACACTGTCTGATACAGTCTGAGTCTGTCTGAGTCTGTCTGACACTGTCTGACACTGTCTGACACTGTCTGAGTCTGTCTGACACTGTCTTAGTCTGTCTGAGTCTGCCTGACACTGTTTGAGTCTGTCTGAGTCTGTCTGACACTGTTTGAGTCTGTCTGACACTGTCTGAGACTGTCTGCATCTGTCTGAGTCTGTCTGACACTGTCTGACACTGTCTGAGTCTGTCTGACAATGTCTGAGTCTGTCTGACACTGTCTGAGTCTGTTTGAGTCTGTCTGACACTGTCTGAGTCTGTCTAAGTCTGTCTGACACTGTCTGACACTGTCTGACACTGACTGAGTCTGTCTGAGTCTGTCTGACACTGTCTGAGTCTGTCTGACACTGTCTGAGTCTGTCTGAGTCTGTCGGACACTGTCTCACACTGTCTGACACTGTCTGAGTCTGTCTGACACTGTCTGAGACTGTCTGAGTCTGTCTGAGTCTGTCTGACACTGTCTGACACTGTCTGACACTGTCTGAGTCTGTCTGACACTGTCGGAGTCTGTCTGAGTCTGCCTGACAATGTCTGAGTCTGTCTGAGTCTGTCTGACACTGTCTGACACTGTCCGACACTGTCTTAGTCTCTCTGAGTCTGTCTGACACTGTCTGACACTGTCTGAGTATGCCTGAGTCTGTCTGAGTCTGTCTGACACTGTCTGAGTCTGTCTGGCACTGTCTGAGTCTGTTAGAGTCTGTCTGACACTGTCTGACACTGTCTGAGTCTGTCTGACAATGTCTGAGTCTGTCCGAGACTGTCTGACACTGTCTGACACAGTCTGAGTCTGTCTGAGTCTGTCTGACACTGTCTGACACTGTCTGAACCTGTCTGAAACTGTCTGAGACTGTCTAAGTCTGTCTGAGGCTGTCTGAGTCTGTCTGACACTGTCTGACACTGTCTGAGTCTGTCTGAGTCTGTCTGACACTGCCTGACACTGTCTGACACTGTCTGAGTCTGTCTGAGTCTGTCTGACACTGTCTGAGTCTGTCTGAGTCTGTCTGACACTGTCTGACACTGTCTGACACTGACTGAGTCTGTCTGAGTCTGTCTGACACTGTCTCACACTGTCTGACACTGTCTGTGTCTGTCTGACACTGTCTGAGACTGTCTGCGTCTGTCTGTGTCTATCTGACAATTTCTGAGACTGTCTGAGTCTGTCTGAGTCTGTCCGACACTGTCTGACACTGTCTGAGTCTGTCTGACAATGTCTGAGTCTGTCTGAGTCTGTCTGACAATGTCTGAGTCTGTCTGACACTGTCTGACACTGTCTGACACTGTCTGAGTCTGTCTGACACTGTTTGAGTCCGTTTTAGTCTGTCTGAGACTGTCTGAGTCTGTCTGACACTGTCTGACAATGTCTGAGTCTGTCCGATTCTGTTTGACACTGTCTGAGTCTGTCTGACACTGTCCGACACTGTCTGACACTGTCTGAGTCTGTCTGACAATGTCTGAGTCTGTCTGAGTCTGTCTGACAATGTCTGAGTCTGTCTGACACTGTCTGAGACTGTCTGAGTCTGTCTGAGTCTGTCTGACACTGTCTGACACTGTCTGACACTGTCTGAGTCTGTCTGACACTGTCCGACCCTGTCTGACACTGTCTGAGTCTGTCTGAGTCTGTCTGACACTGTCTGAGTCTGTCTGACACTGTCTGAGTCTGTCTGAGTCTGTCTGTGGCTGTCTGACACTGTCTGACAATGTCTGAGTCTATCTGAGTCTGTCTGACACTGTCTGAGTCTGTCTGACACTGTCTGAGTCTGTCTGATTCTGTCTGAGTCTGTCTGAGTCTGTCTGACACTGTCCAACACTGTCTGAATCTGTCTGAGTCTGTCTGACACTGTCTGACACTGTCTGAGTCTGTCTGACACTGACTGAGTCTGCCTGAGTCTGTCTGAGTCTCTCTGACACTGTCTGAGTCTGTCTGACACTGTCTGAGTCTGTCTGAGTCTGGCTGATACTGTCTGAGTCTGTCTGACACTGTCTGAGTCTGTCTGAGTCTGTCTGATACTGTCCGACAATGTCTGACACTGTCTGAGTCTGCCTGACACTGTCTGACACTGACTGAGTCTGCCTGAGTCTGTCTGAGTCTGTCTGAGTCTGTCCGAGTCTGTCCGAGTCTGTCTGAGTCTGTCTGACACTGTCTGAGTCTGTCTGACACTGTCTGAGGCTGTCTGAGTTTGTCTGATACTGTCTGAATATGTCTGAGTCTGTCTGAGTCTGTCTGACACTTTGTGAGTCTGTCTGAGGGTGTCTGACACTGTCTGAGTCTGTCTGACTGTCTGAGTCTGTCTGACACTGTCTGAGTCTGTCTGACACTGTCTGACTGTCTGAGTCTGTCTGACACTGTCTGAGGCTGTCTGACACTGACTGAGTCTGTCTGAGTCTGTCTGACTCTGTCTGATTCTGTCTGACACTGTCTGAGTCTGTCTGACACTGTCTGACACTGTCTGAGTCTGTCTGATTCTGTGTGACACTGTCTGACCCTGTCTGACACTGTCTGACACTGTCTGACACTGTCTGACACTGTCTGAGTCTGTCTGAGTCTGTCTGAGTCTGTCTGAGTCTGTCTGACACTGTCTGAGTCTGTCTGACACTGTCTGAGTCTGTCTGACACTGTCTGAGGCTGTCTGACACTGACTGAGTCTGTCTGAGTTTGTCTGATACTGTCTGAATATGTCTGAGTCTGTCTGAGTCTGTCTGACACTTTGTGAGTCTGTCTGAGGGTGTCTGACACTGTCTGAGTCTGTCTGACACTGTCTGACTGTCTGAGTCTGTCTGACACTGTCTGAGGCTGTCTGACACTGACTGAGTCTGTCTGACACTGACTGAGTCTGTCTGAGTCTGTCCGACTGTCTGAGTCTGTCTGATAATGTCTGAGTCTGTCTGACACTGTCTGAGGCTGTCTGACACTGACTGAGTCTGTCTGAGTTTGTCTGATACTGTCTGACACTGTCTGACACTGTCTGAGTCTGTCCGACACTGTCTGACACTGTCTGAGTCTGTCTAACAATGTCTGAGTCTGTCTGAGTCTGTCTGACAATGTCTGAGTCTGTCTGACACTGTCCGACACTGTCTGACACTGTCTGAGTCTGTCTGACACTGTCTGAGTCTGTCTGACTGTCTGAGTCTGGCTGACACATTCTGAGGCTGTCTGAGTCTGTCTGAGTCTGTCTGACACTGTCTGAGTCTGTCTGAGTCTGTCTGACAATGTCTGAGTCTGTCTGACACTGTTTGAGTCTGTTTGAGTCTGTCTGACACTGTCTGAGTCTGTCTGAGTCTGTCTGAGACTGTCTGAGACTGTCTGAGTTTGTCTGAGTCTGTCTGACACTGTCTGACAATGTCTGAGTCTGTCTGATTCTGTCTGACACTGTCTGAGTCTGTCTAACACTGTCTGACCATGTCTGACACTGTCTGTGTCTGTCTGACACTGTCTAAGTCTGTCTGAGTCTGTCTGACACGGTCTGAGTCTGTCTGGCACTGTCTGAGACTGTCTGAGTCTGTCTGAGTCTGTCTGACACTGTCTGACACTGTCTGACACTGTCTGAGTCTGTCTGACAATGTCTGAGTCTGTCTGACACTGTCTGAGTCTGTTTGAGTCTGTCTGACACTGTCCGAGTCTGTCTGAGTGTGTCTGAGACTGTCTGAGTCAGTCTGAGTCAGTCTGAGTCTGTCTGGCACTGTCTGACACTGTCTGAGTCTGTCTGAGTGTGTCTGACGCTGTCTGAGTCTGTCTGAGTCTGTCTGACACTGTCTGAGGCTGTCTGACACTGACTGAGTCTGTCTGAGTCTGTCTGACACTGTCTGACACTGTCTGACACTGTCTGAGTCTGTCTGAGACTATCTGAGTCTGTCTGACACTGTCTGAGTTTGTCTGATACTGTCTGAATATGTCTGAGTCTGTCTGAGTCTGTCTGACACTTTGTGAGTCTGTCTGAGGGTGTCCGACACTGTCTGAGTCTGTCTGACTGTCTGAGTCTGTCTGACACTGTCTGAGTCTGTCTGACACTGTCTGACTGTCTGAGTCTGTCTGACACTGTCTGAGGCTGTCTGACACTGACTGAGTCTGTCTGAGTCTGTCTGACACTGTCTGACACTGTCTGACACTGTCTGAGTCTGTCTGAGACTGTCTGAGTCTGTCTGACAATTTCTGAGACTGTCTGAGTCTGTCTGAGTCTGTCCGACACTGTCTGACACTGTCTGAGTCTGTCTGACACTGTCTGAGTCTGTCTGACACTGTCTGAGTCTGTCTGAGTCTGTCTGAGTCTGTCTGAGTCTGTCTGAGTCTGTCTGACACTGTCCAACACTGTCTGAATCTGTCTGAGTCTGTCTGACACTGTCTGACACTGTCTGAGTCTGTCTGACACTGACTGAGTCTGCCTGAGTCTGTCTGAGTCTCTCTGACACTGTCTGAGTCTGTCTGACACTGTCTGAGTCTGTCTGAGTCTGGCTGATACTGTCTGAGTCTGTCTGACACTGTCTGAGTCTGTCTGAGTCTGTCTGATACTGTCCGACAATGTCTGACACTGTCTGAGTCTGCCTGACACTGTCTGACACTGACTGAGTCTGCCTGAGTCTGTCTGAGTCTGTCTGAGTCTGTCCGAGTCTGTCCGAGTCTGTCTGAGTCTGTCTGACACTGTCTGAGTCTGTCTGACACTGTCTGAGGCTGTCTGAGTTTGTCTGATACTGTCTGAATATGTCTGAGTCTGTCTGAGTCTGTCTGACACTTTGTGAGTCTGTCTGAGGGTGTCTGACACTGTCTGAGTCTGTCTGACTGTCTGAGTCTGTCTGACACTGTCTGAGTCTGTCTGACACTGTCTGACTGTCTGAGTCTGTCTGACACTGTCTGAGGCTGTCTGACACTGACTGAGTCTGTCTGAGTCTGTCTGACACTGTCTGATTCTGTCTGACACTGTCTGAGTCTGTCTGACACTGTCTGACAATGTCTGAGTCTGTCTGATTCTGTGTGACACTGTCTGACCCTGTCTGACACTGTCTGACACTGTCTGACACTGTCTGAGTCTGTCTGAGTCTGTCTGAGTCTGTCTGAGTCTGTCCGACACTGTCTGAGTCTGTCTGACACTGTCTGAGTCTGTCTGACACTGTCTGAGGCTGTCTGACACTGACTGAGTCTGTCTGAGTTTGTCTGATACTGTCTGAATATGTCTGAGTCTGTCTGAGTCTGTCTGACACTTTGTGAGTCTGTCTGAGGGTGTCTGACACTGTCTGAGTCTGTCTGACACTGTCTGACTGTCTGAGTCTGTCTGACACTGTCTGAGGCTGTCTGACACTGACTGAGTCTGTCTGACACTGACTGAGTCTGTCTGAGTCTGTCCGACTGTCTGAGTCTGTCTGATAATGTCTGAGTCTGTCTGACACTGTCTGAGGCTGTCTGACACTGACTGAGTCTGTCTGAGTTTGTCTGATACTGTCTGACACTGTCTGACACTGTCTGAGTCTGTCCGACACTGTCTGACACTGTCTGAGTCTGTCTAACAATGTCTGAGTCTGTCTGAGTCTGTCTGACAATGTCTGAGTCTGTCTGACACTGTCCGACACTGTCTGACACTGTCTGAGTCTGTCTGACACTGTCTGAGTCTGTCTGAGTCTGTCTGACAATGTCTGAGTCTGTCTGAGTCTGTCTGACAATGTCTGAGTCTGTCTGACACTGTTTGAGTCTGTTTGAGTCTGTCTGACACTGTCTGAGTCTGTCTGAGTCTGTCTGAGACTGTCTGAGACTGTCTGAGTTTGTCTGAGTCTGTCTGACACTGTCTGACAATGTCTGAGTCTGTCTGATTCTGTCTGACACTGTCTGAGTCTGTCTAACACTGTCTGACCATGTCTGACACTGTCTGTGTCTGTCTGACACTGTCTGAGTCTGTCTGAGTCTGTCTGACACGGTCTGAGTCTGTCTGGCACTGTCTGAGACTGTCTGAGTCTGTCTGAGTCTGTCTGACACTGTCTGACACTGTCTGACACTGTCTGAGTCTGTCTGACAATGTCTGAGTCTGTCTGACACTGTCTGAGTCTGTTTGAGTCTGTCTGACACTGTCCGAGTCTGTCTGAGTGTGTCTGAGACTGTCTGAGTCAGTCTGAGTCAGTCTGAGTCTGTCTGGCACTGTCTGACACTGTCTGAGTCTGTCTGAGTGTGTCTGACACTGTCTGAGTCTGTCTGAGTCTGTCTGACACTGTCCGAGGCTGTCTGACACTGACTGAGTCTGTCTGAGTCTGTCTGACACTGTCTGACACTGTCTGACACTGTCTGAGTCTGTCTGAGACTATCTGAGTCTGTCTGACACTGTCTGAGTTTGTCTGATACTGTCTGAATATGTCTGAGTCTGTCTGAGTCTGTCTGACACTTTGTGAGTCTGTCTGAGGGTGTCCGACACTGTCTGAGTCTGTCTGACTGTCTGAGTCTGTCTGACACTGTCTGAGTCTGTCTGACACTGTCTGACTGTCTGAGTCTGTCTGACACTGTCTGAGGCTGTCTGACACTGACTGAGTCTGTCTGAGTCTGTCTGACACTGTCTGACACTGTCTGACACTGTCTGAGTCTGTCTGAGACTGTCTGAGTCTGTCTGACAATTTCTGAGACTGTCTGAGTCTGTCTGAGTCTGTCCGACACTGTCTGACACTGTCTGAGTCTGTCTGACAATGTCTGAGTCTGTCTGAGTCTGTCTGACAATGTCTGAGTCTGTCTGACACTGTCTGACACTGTCTGAGTCTGTCTGACACTGTCTGAGTCTGTCTGACTGTCTGAGTCTGTCTGACACTGTCTGAGACTGTCTGAGTCTGTCTGAGTCTGTCTGACACTGTCTGACACTGTCTGAGTCTGTCTGAGTCGTCTGACAATGTCTGAGTCTGTCCGACACTGTTTGAGTCTGTGTGAGTCTGTCTGACACTGTCTGACACTGTCTGAGTCTGTCTGAGTCTGTCTGAGACTGTCTGAGTCTGTCTGACATTGTCTGACAACGTCTGAGTCTGTCTGACACTGTCTGACCCTGTCTGACACTGTCTGAGTCTGTCTGAGTCTGTCTGACACTGTCTGAGTCTGTCTGAGTCTGTCTGAGTCTGTCTGACACTGTCTGAGTCTGTCTGAGACTGTCTGAGTCTGTCTGACACTGTCTGAGGCTGTCTGAGTTTGTCTGATACTGTCTGAATATGTCTGAGTCTGTCTGAGTCTGTCTGACACTTTGTGAGTCTGTCTGAGGGTGTCTGACACTGTCTGAGTCTGTCTGACACTGTCTGAGGCTGTCTGACATTGTCTGAGGCTGTCTGACACTGTCTGACAATGTCTGAGTCTGTCTGACACTGTCTGAGTCTGTCTGACACTGTCTGAGTCTGTCTGAGTCTGTCTGAGTCTGTCTGACACTGTCTGAGTCTGTCTGAGTCTGTCTGACACTGTCTGAGTCTGTCTGAGTCTGTCTGACACTGTCGGAGGCTGTCTGACACTGTCTGACAATGTCTGAGTCTGTCTGAGTCTGTCTGACACTGTCTGAGTCTGTCCGAAACTGTCTGACACTGTCTGAGTCTGTCTGACAATGTCTGAGTCTGTCTGAGTCTGTCTGACAATGTCTGAGTCTGTCTGACACTGTCTGAGTCTGTCTGACTGTCTGAGTCTGGCTGACACTGTCTGAGGCTGTCTGAGTCTGTCTGACACTGTCTGACACTGTCTGACACTGTCTGAGTCTGTCCGACACTGTCTGACACTGTCTGAGTCTGTCTGACAATGTCTGAGTCTGTCTGAGTCTGTCTGACAATGTCTGAGTCTGTCTGACACTGTCTGACACTGTCTGAGTCTGTCTGAGTCTGTCTGACAATGTCTGAGTCTGTCTGACACTGTTTGAGTCTGTCTGAGACTGTCTGAGTCTGTCTGACACTGTCTGACAATGTCTGAGTCTGTCTGATTCTGTCTGACACTGTCTGAGTCTGTCTGACACTGTCTGATCCTGTCTGACACTGTCTGAGTCTGTCTGAGTCTGTCTGAGTCTGTCTGACACTGTCTGAGTCTGTCTGACACTGTCTGAGTCTGTCTGACACTGTCTGAGGCTGTCTGAGTTTGTCTGATACTGTCTGAATATGTCTGAGTCTGTCTGAGTCTGTCTGACACTTTGTGAGTCTGTCTGAGGGTGTCTGACACTGTCTGCGTCTGTCTGACACTGTCTGACAATGTCTGACTCTGTCTGATTCTGTGTGACACTGTCTGACCCTGTCTGACCCTGTCTGACACTGTCTGACCCTGTCTGACACTGTCTGAGTCTGTCTGAGTCTGTCTGAGTCTGTCTGACACTGTCTGAGTCTGTCTGACACTGTCTGAGTCTGTCTGACACTGTCTGAGGCTGTCTGAGTTTGTCTGATACTGTCTGAATATGTCTGAGTCTGTCTGAGTCTGTCTGACACTTTGTGAGTCTGTCTGAGGGTGTCTGACACTGTCTGAGTCTGTCTGACTGTCTGAGTCTGTCTGACACTGTCTGAGTCTGTCTGACACTGTCTGACTGTCTGAGTCTGTCTGACACTGTCTGAGGCTGTCTGACACTGACTGAGTCTGTCTGAGTCTGTCTGACACTGTCTGACACTGTCTGACACTGTCTGAGTCTGTCTGACACTGTCTGAGACTGTCTGAGTCTGTCTGACAATTTCTGAGACTGTCTGAGTCTGTCTGAGTCTGTCCGACACTGTCTGACACTGTCTGAGTCTGTCTGACAATGTCTGAGTCTGTCTGAGTCTGTCTGACACTGTCTGAGTCTGTCTGACACTGTCTGACACTGTCTGACACTGTCTGAGTCTGTCTGACACTGTCTGAGTCTGTCTGACTGTCTGAGTATTTCTGACACTGTCTGAGTCTGTCTGACATTGTCTGACAATGTCTGAGTCTGTCTGATTCTGTCTGACACTGTCTGTGTCTGTCTGACACTGTCTGACCCTGTCTGACACTGTCTGAGTCTGTCTGAGTCTGTCTGACACTGTCTGAGTCTGTCTGAGTCTGTATGACACTGTCTGAGTCTGTCTGAGTCTGTCTGACACTGTCTGAGGCTGTCTGACACTGTCTGACAATGTCTGAGTCTGTCTGAGTCTGTCTGACACTGTCTGAGTCTGTCTGACACTGTCTGAGTCTGTCTGAGTCTGTCTGAGTCTGTCTGACACTGTCTGAGTCTGTCTGAGTCTGTCTGACACTGTCTGAGTCTGTCTGAGTCTGTCTGACACTGTCGGAGGCTGTCTGACACTGTCCGACAATGTCTGAGTCTGTCTGAGTCTGTCTGACACTGTCTGAGTCTGTCTGACACTGTCTGAGTCTGTCTGAGTCTGTCTGAGTCTGTCTGACACTGTCTGAGGCTGTCTGACACTGTCTGACAATGTCTGAGTCTGTCTGAGTCTGTCTGACACTGTCTGACACTGTCTGAGTCTGTCTGAGTCTGTCTGAGTCTGTCTGACACTGTCTGAGTCTGTCTGACACTGTCTGAGTCTGTCTGACACTGTCTGAGGCTGTCTGAGTTTGTCTGATACTGTCTGAATATGTCTGAGTCTGTCTGAGTCTGTCTGACACTTTGTGAGTCTGTCTGAGGGTGTCTGACACTGTCTGAGTCTGTCTGACTGTCTGAGTCTGTCTGACACTGTCTGAGTCTGTCTGACACTGTCTGACTGTCTGAGTCTGTCTGACACTGTCTGAGGCTGTCTGACACTGACTGAGTCTGTCTGAGTCTGTCTGACACTGTCTGACACTGTCTGACACTGTCTGAGTCTGTCTGACACTGTCTGAGACTGTCTGAGTCTGTCTGACAATTTCTGAGACTGTCTGAGTCTGTCTGAGTCTGTCCGACACTGTCTGACACTGTCTGAGTCTGTCTGACAATGTCTGAGTCTGTCTGAGTCTGTCTGACAATGTCTGAGTCTGTCTGACACTGTCTGACACTGTCTGACACTGTCTGAGTCTGTCTGACACTGTCTGAGTCTGTCTGACTGTCTGAGTCTGTCTGACACTGTCTGAGTCTGTCTGACATAGTCTGACAATGTCTGAGTCTGTCTGATTCTGTCTGACACTGTATGTGTCTGTCTGACACTGTCTGACCCTGTCTGACACTGTCTGAGTCTGTCTGAGTCTGTCTGACACTGTCTGAGTCTGTCTGAGTCTGTATGACACTGTCTAAGTCTGTCTGAGTCTGTCTGACACTGTCTGAGGCTGTCTGACACTGTCTGACAATGTCTGAGTCTGTCTGAGTCTGTCTGACACTGTCTGAGTCTGTCTGACACTGTCGGAGGCTGTCTGAGTCTGTCTGAGTCTGTCTGACACTGTCTGAGTCTGTCTGAGTCTGTCTGACACTGTCTGAGTCTGTCTGAGTCTGTCTGACACTGTCGGAGGCTGTCTGACACTGTCCGACAATGTCTGAGTCTGTCTGAGTCTGTCTGACACTGTCTGAGTCTGTCTGACACTGTCTGAGTCTGTCTGAGTCTGTCTGAGTCTGTCTGACACTGTCTGAGGCTGTCTGACACTGTCTGACAATGTCTGAGTCTGTCTGAGTCTGTCTGACACTGTCTGACACTGTCTGAGTCTGTCTGAGTCTGTCTGAGTCTGTCTGACACTGTCTGACACTGTCTGAGTCTGTCTGACACTGTCTGAGTCTGTCTGACACTGTCTGACTGTCTGAGTCTGTCTGACACTGTCTGACTGTCTGAGACAGCGATCAATAGATTGTTATTGGGTAAGGCTATCAAGGGGCATTGAGCAAATGGGGTTGATGTTCAGATCAGCCATGATCTAACTGTCTTACAAAACCAGCTCACGGGGCTGAATGGCCTCTTCCTGTTCATGTTTCTTATGTCTATCTATCCCTATCTCTGTCTCTCTATCTCTATATCCCTCTATCTATCTATCACTCAATCCCTCTATCTAACTCTATCTCTCTACATCTCTATCTCTAATCCCTCTATCTGGCTCTATCGCTCTCTATCTCTAAACCCCTCTATCTCTATTTCTATCTCTATTTCTATCTCCCTCTTTATCCCACTCTATCCCTCTCTATCTCTATCTCTCTATCTATTTCTCTCTATCTCGCTCTATCTCTCTCTCTACCTCCCTATCCATCTCCCTATCTAAATTATGTTATAATCTTAACTTCAATCATCAAACGGGCTGCTTTGTCCTGGATGGTGTCGAGCTTCTTGTGTGTTGTTGGAGCTGTACTCATCCAGGCAAGTGGAGAGTGTTCCATCACACTCCTGACTTGTGCCTTGTAGATGGTGGAAAGGCATTGGGGAGTCAGGAGGTGAGACACTCGTCGCAGAATACCCAGTCTCTGACCTGCTCTTGTAGCCACAGTATTTATGTGGCTGGTCCAGTTAAGTTTCTGGTCAATGGTGACCCCCAGGATGTTGACGGTGGGGGATTCGGCGATGGTTATGCCGTTGAATGTTAAGGGGCGGAGGTTAGACTCTCGCTTGTTGAAGATGGTCATTGCCTGGCACTTGTGTGGCGCGAATGTTACTTGCCACTTATCAGCCCAACCCTGAATGTCGCCCAGGTCTTGCAGTCATCAGCGAACATCCCCACTTCTGAACTTATGATGGAGGAAGGTGATTGATGAAGCAGCTGAAGATGGTTGGGTCTAGGACACTGCCCTGAGGAACTCCTGCAGCGATGTCCTGGGGCTGTGATGATTGGCCCACAATAAGCACAACCATCTTCCTTTGTGCTGGGTATGACTCCAGCCAGTGGAGAATTGTCCCCCTGATTCTCATTGACCACTTTTACTGGGGCTCTGAGATGCCACACTCGGGCAAATGCTGCCTTGATGTCGAGAGCAGTAACTCTCATCTCACCTCTGGAATTCAGCTCTTTGTCCATGTTTGGACCAAGGCTGTAATGAGGTCTGGAACCGAGTGGTCCTGGGGGAACCCAAACTGAGCATCGGTGAGCAGGTTGCTGGTGAGTAAGTGCCGTTTGATAGCACTGTCAATGACATCGGTAGTGGGTAAAATGATGGAATCAATTATTAAGGATGTCATAGCAGTGCATTTGGAAAATGGTGACATGATAGGTCCAAGTCAGCATGGATTTGTGAAAGGGAAATCATGCTTGACAAATCTTCTGGAATTTTTTGAGGATGTTTCCAGTAGAGTGGATAAGGGAGAACCAGTTGATGTGGTATATTTGGACTTTCAGAAGGCGTTCGACAAGGTCCCACACAAGAGATTGATGTGCAAAGTTAGAGCACATGGGATTGGGGGTAGTGTACTGACATGGATTGAGAACTGGTTGTCAGACAGGAAGCAAAGAGTAGGAGTAAATGGGTACTTTTCAGAATGGCAGGCAGTGACTAGTGGGGTACCGCAAGGTTCTGTGCTGGGGCCCCAGCTGTTTACACTGTACATTAATGATTTAGATGAGGGGATTAAATGTAGTATCTCCAAATTTGCGGATGACACTAAGTTGGGTGGCAGTGTGAGCTGCGAGGAGGATGCTGTGAGGCTGCAGAGCGACTTGGATAGGTTAGGTGAGTGGGCAAATGCATGGCAGATGAAGTATAATGTGGATAAATGTGAGGTTATCCACTTTGGTGGTAAAAACAGAGAGACAGACTATTATCTGAATGGTGACAGATTAGGAAAAGGGGAGGTGCAAAGAGACCTGGGTGTCATGGTACATCAGTCATTGAAGGTTGGCATGCAGGTGCAGCAGGCGGTTAAGAAAGCAAATGGCATGTTGGCCTTCATAGCAAGGGGATTTGAGTACAGGGGCAGGGAGGTGTTGCTACAGTTGTACAGGGCATTGGTGAGGCCACACCTGGAGTATTGTGTACAGTTTTGGTCTCCTAACCTGAGGAAGGACATTCTTGCTATTGAGGGAGTGCAGCGAAGGTTCACCAGACTGATTCCCGGGATGGCGGGACTGACCTATCAAGAAAGACTGGATCAACTGGGCTTGTATTCACTGGAGTTCAGAAGAATGAGAGGGGACCTCATAGAAACATATAAAATTCTGACGGGGTTAGACAGGTTAGATGCAGGAAGAATGTTCCCAATGTTGGGGAAGTCCAGAACCAGGGGTCACAGTCTAAGGATAAGGGGTAAGCCATTTAGGACCGAGATGCGGAGGAACTTCTTCACCCAGAGAGTGGTGAACCTGTGGAATTCTCTACCACAGAAAGTTGTTGAGGCCAATTCACTAAATATATTCAAAAAGGAGTTAGATGAGGTCCTTACTGCTAGGGGGATCAAGGGGTATGGCGAGAAAGCAGGAATGGGGTACTGAAGTTGAATGTTCAGCCATGAACTCATTGAATGGCGGTGCAGGCTAGAAGGGCCGAATGGCCTACTCCTGCACCTATTTTCTATGTTTCTATGTTTCTATGACACCTTCCATCACTCTTTAAAAGAGCTATCCAGTTATAACAACAACAACACCGTGTTATATAGCGCCTTTAACGTAGTAAAACGTCCCAAGGTGCTTCACAGGAGCGATTATCAAACCACATAAGGAGATATTAGGACAGGTGACCAAAAGCTTGGTGAAAGGAGCATCTTAAAGGAGGGTGAGGAGGTAGAGAGGCGGAGAGGTTTAGGGAGTGAATTCCACAGCTTGGAGCCACCAATGGTTGAGCGATTATAATCAGGGATGCTCAGGAGGGCAGAATTAGAGAAGCGCAGAGATCTTGGGGAGGGAGATAGAGGAGCAAATATGTCGGCAAATGTCTATGAAGTCGAAAAAGCATAGGGCAGTAATAGTAGGGATTTCAACTACCCTAATATTGATTGGGACAGATATAGTGTGAAGGGGATAGAGGGTGCAGAATTCCTAAAATGCATTCAAGATAACTTTTGTAGTCCGTATGTAACAAGCCCAACACTGGAGAGGACGGTTCTGGATTTAGTTTTGGGAATGAAGCTGGGCAGGTGGAAGGGGTATCAGTGGGAGAGCACTTGGGTGTCAGTGACCATAATTTAGTCAGATTCAAGTTAGTTTTGGATAAGGACAAGGATAGACCAGGAATAAAAGTCCCAAATTGGGGAAAAGCTAATTTTGCTAAGTTAAGGAATGATTTGGCCATAGTGGACTGGAAACAGCTACTTTTGGTTAAATCAGTGTCGGAACAGTGGGAGGCATTCAAGGAGGAGATCCAGAATGCTCAGGCCAAACATGTGCACTTAAAGAAAAAGGCTGGGAAAAATAATTCGAGAGCCCCCTGGATGTCTCGGGACTTACAGGGAGGATTAAGAAAAAAAAGGGACGCTTATATCATATATCAACGGTTAAATACTTTAGAATCTTTAGAGGAACATAGAAAGTTAAGAGACAAAATTAAAAAGGATATTAGGAATGCTAAGAGAGAGCACGAGAAATTCTTGGCCAGTAAAATTAAGGAAAACCCAAAGATGTTCTATAAATATATTAAGAGTAAGAGGGTAACTAAAGAAAGGGTAGGGCCTATTAGAGACCATGAGGGTAATCGTTGTGTGGAGGTGGGAGATGTTGGGAGGGTTCTTAACGAATACTTTGCATCTGTTTTCACAAAGGGGCAATGCAGATCGAGCTATCGAGGAGGAGTGTGATATTCTGGATGAAATAAATATAGGGAGAGATGGAGTATTAAGGGGTTTAGCAGCTTTGAAAGTAAATATGTCATCAAATTTCTGTGAAATCCAAAAACCATAGGGCAGTAATAGTAGTCGATTTCAACTACCCTAATATTGATTGGGACAAATATACTGTGAAGGGGATAGAGGGTGCAGAATTCCTAAAATGCATTCAAGAGAACTTTTTTAGTCAGTATGTAACAAGCCCAACACAGGAGGGGACGGTTTTGGATTTAGTTTTTAGGGAATAAAGCTGGGCAGGTGGAAGGGGTATTAGTGGGAGAGTACTTGGGTGCCAGTGACCATAATTCAGTCAAATTCAAGGTAGATATGGTTAAGGACAAGAATAGACCAGGAATAAAAGTCCCAAATTGGGGAAAGGCTAACTTTGCTAAGTTGAGAAGTGATTTGGCCAAAGTGTAACGTAGCCAAGTTTGATGACGATACAATGATGGGAGGAAAAGCAATGTGTGAGGAGGACATAAAAAATGTGTAAAAGGACATAGACAGGCTAAGTGAGTGGGCAACAATTTGGCAGATGGAGTACAATGTTGGAAAGTGTGAGGTCATGCACTTTGGCAGAAAAAAAATCAAAGAGCGAGTTATTATTTAAATGGAGAAAGATTGCAAAGTGCTGCAGTACAGCGGGACCTGGGGGTACTATCCTTTGAAACGCAAAAGGATAGTATGCAGATACAGCAAGTGATCAGGAAGGCCAATGGTAACTTGGCCTTTATTGCAAAGGGGATGGAGTATAAAAGCAGGGAAGTCGTGCTACAGTTATACAGGGTATAGGTGAGGCCACACCTGGAATACTGCGTGCAGTTTTGGTTTCCATATTTACGAAGGGATATACTTGGTTTGGAGGCAGTTCAGAGAAGGTTCACTCGGTTGATTCCGGGGATGAGGGGGTTGACTTATGAGGAAAGGTTGAGTAGGTTGGGCCTCTACTCATTGGAATTCAGAAGAATGAGAAGTGATCGTATCGAAACGTATAATATTGAGGGGGCTTGACAAGGTGGATGCAGAGAAGATGTTTCCACTGATGGGGGAGACTAGAACTAGAGGGCATGATCTTAGAATAAAGGGGCCACCCATTTAAAACTGAGATGAGGAGAAATTTCTTCTCTCTGAGGGATATAAATCTGTGGAATTCGCTGCCTCAGAGAGCTGTGGAAGCTAGGACATTGAATAAATGTAAGACAACCATAAGGGGATAAAGGGTTATGGGGAGCGGGCAGGGAAGTGGAGCTGAGTCCATGATCAGATCAGTCATGATCTTATTGAATGGCGGAGCAGGCTCGAGGGGCCGTATGGCCTACTCCTATTCCTATTTCTTATGTTCTTATAAAGAAAAAAAGGGAAACTTATGTCATATACGGACGGCTAAATACTGTAGAATCTCTGGAGGAATATAGAAAGTTTAGAGGTAAAATTAAAAAGGATATTAGGAATGCTAAGAAAGAGCAAGAAAATTTTTTGGCAGGTACAATTAAGGAAAACCCAAAGATGTCTTACAAATATATTAAGAGCAAGAGGATAACTAAAGAAAGGGTAGGGCCTATTAGAGACCATGAGGGTAATCTATGTATAGAGGCGGAGGATGTGGGTATGGCTCTTAATGAATATTTTGCATCTGTTTTCAGAAAGGAAAGGGGCAATGCAGATACTGCTATCGAGGAGGAGTGTGATATTCTGGATGAAATAAATATAGTGAGAGAGGGAGTATTAAGGGGTTTAGCGGCTTTGAAAGCGGATAAGTCCCCAGGGCCGGATGAAATGCATCCCAGGATGTTGAGCAAAGCAAGAGAGGAAATAGCCGAGACCTTGACCATCATTTTCCAGTCGTCTTTGGATTTGGGCATGGTGCTGGAGGATTGGAGGACTGCTAATGTAGTACCCTTGTTTAAGAAGGGAGAAAGGGATCGGCCGAGTAATTATAGGCCTATCAGCCTAACCTCAGTGGTGGGAAAATTATTGGAAAAATTCCTAAAGAACAAGATAAATCTACATTTAGAAAGGCAAGGAGTAATCAGGGACAGTCAGCACGGATTTGTTAAGGGAAGATCGTGTTTGACTAACCTGATTGAATTTTTTGAGGAGGTAACTAAGAGGTTCGATGAGGGTAGTGTGTACGATGTAGTATATATGGACTTCAGCAAGGCTTTTGATAAAGTCCCACATGGTAGACTGGTCTTGAAGGTTAAAGCCAGGGCAAATGGCTTGGAGGTAAGAAGCAAAGGGCAATGGTTGATGGATGTTTTTGTGACTGGAAGGATGTTTCCAGTGGGGTACCGCAGGGCTCAGTATTGGGTTCCTTGCTTTTTCGTGGTATATATCAATGATTTAGATTTGAATATAGGGGGTATGATTAAGAAGTTTGCAGATGACACTAAAATTGGCTGTGTGGTTAATACTGAAGAGGAAAGTCATGGGCTGCAGGAGGATATCAATCTACTGGTCAGGTTGTCAGAACAGTGGCAAATGGAATTTAATTCGGAGAAGTGTGAGGTAATGCAGGAGGGCTAATAAGGAAAGGGTATACACATTAAGCGGGAGGCCACTTAGAAGTGTAGATGAACAAAGGGACCTTGGAGTGCTTGTCCACAGATCCTGAAAGTAGCAGGCCAGGTGGATAAGGTGGTTAAGAAGGCATAGAGAACGCTTGCCTTTATTGGCCGAGGCATAAAATATAAGAGCAGGGAGGTTATGCTTAAATTGTATAATACTTTGGTTGAGCCACAGCTGGAGTACTGCGTGCAGTTCTGGTCACCGTATTATAGGAAGGACGTGATTGCACTAGAGAGGGTGCAGAGGAGATTTACAAGGATGCTGCCTGGAATGGAGAATCTTAGTTATGAGGACAGATTGGATAGGCTGGGTTTGTTCTCCTTGGAACACAGGAGGTTGAGAGGAGAGCTCATTGAGGTGTATAAAATTTTGAGGGGCCTGGATATAATGGATAGTAAGGGCCTATTTTCCTTGGTGGAGGGGTCTATTTGAGGGGGCATAGTTTTAAGGTGGTTGGTGGAAGGTTCAGAGGGGATTTGAGGGGAGGCCTCTTCACCCAGAGGGTTGTGGGGATCTGGAACTCGCTGCCTGGAAGGGTGGTGGATGCAGAAACCCTCACCACATTTAAAAGGTGCTTGTATAGGCACTTGAACCTGTAGGGTTACGGACCTAGAGCTGGTAAGTGGGATTAGACTGGATAACCTCTTGTTGGCTGGCGTAGATATAATGGTAAGTACTGCAGGGAATCGAATACGGCCAGGGTGATCTCCTGGACTAGATTCGATCGCCTGGATGGGTTGGAGAGGAACTTTCCCAGATTTTCTTTTCCTCCAATTGGCCTGGTTTTTTAATCTGTTTTTTTGCCTCTCCCAGGAGTTCACATGGGCTCCGGTTGAGGTGGAGGGTAAAATGTTGCGATACACGGGGTATCGCAGTTGTGTGGAGCGGACTGGTTGGGCTGGGTGCTCTTTGTCTTTCCGCCATTGTTCATAGGTTTATATGTAACCTTCAGGGCTGCTGACCGAGGGCCGTGCGGCTCTTTGTCGGCCGGCGCGGACATGATGGGCCAAAATGGCCTCCTTCTGTGCTGTAAATTTCTATGGTTCTATGTTTCTATGTATTCTGTATGCCTTCTTAACCACCTTATCTACCTGGCCTGCTACCTTCAGGGATCTGTGGACCTGCACTCCAAGGTCCCTTTGTTCCTCTACACTTTTCAGTGTCATATCTTTTAATGTGTATTCCCTTGCCTTGTTAGACCTCCCCAAATGCTACCTCACACTTATCCAGGTTGTGGGGCTGGAGGAGATTTCAGAGATAGCGAGGGACGAGGACCATGGAGGGATTTGTGATCAAGGATGAGAATTTTGAAATTGAGGCGTTGCTTAACCGGGAGCCAATGTAGGTCAGTGAGCACAGAGGTGATGGGTGAGTGGGACATGGTGTGAGTTAGGACATGGTGCAGCCGAGTTTTGGATCACCTCTAGTTTACTGACAGTGGAAGATGGGAGGCTGGCCAGGAGTGCGTTGGAATAGTCAAGCGGTGAGAAAGTAGAAATCGGCATTGTTAGAGATTGTGCAGATTGTGGTCAAAAGCTCATTTCAGGGTCAAATATGACACTGAGGTTGTGAACAGTCTGGTTCAGCCTCAGACAGGAGTTGGGGAGAGGGATGGAGTCAGTGACTAGGGAACTGAGTTTGTGGCGGGGACCGAAAACAATGGCTTCGGTCTTCCCAATATTTAATTGGAGAACATTTCTGCTCATCCAGAACTGGATGTGGGACAAGCAGTCTGACAATTCAGAGACCGCGGAGGGGTGAGAGAAGTGGGGGTGAGGTAGAGCTGGGTGTCATCAGCGTACATGTGGAAACTGACCCTGTGTTTCCGGATGATGTCGCCAAGGGGCAGCATGTAGATGAGAAATAGGAGGGGGCCACGGACAGATCCTTGGGGGACACCAGAGGTAACGATGCGGGGACGGGGAGAGAAGCCATTGCAGGTGATTCTCTGTCTACGATGAGACAGATAAGAATGGAACCAGGCGAGTGCAGTCCCACCCAGCTGGACGATGGTGGAGAGGTGTTGGAGGAGGATGGAGTGGTCAAAGGCTGCAGACAGGTCCAGGAGGACGAGGAGGGATAGTTTACCTTTGTCACACACACAAAGGATGTCACTTGTGACTTTGACGAGAGCCGTTTCAGTGCTGTGGCAGGGACGGAAACCAGATTGAAGGGATTCAAACACAGAACTACGGGAAAGGCACGGATTTGAGAGACGACAAAACGTTCAAGGACTTTGGAGAGGAAAGGGAGTTTGGAGATGGAGCGGTAGTTTGCGAGGACGGAGGGTTCAACGGTTAGATTTTTGAGGGGATGGGTGATGACGGCAGATTTGAGGGCGAGGGGACGGTACCCGAGGAGAGAGAACCGTTAACAATGTCGGCTAACTTTATTCCCCTTCCCCTGCTCTTTCCTTATAGCCTGACAACCTTTCTCCCCATCAAGTATTTATCCAATTCGCTTTTGAAAGTTACTACTGAATCTGTTTCCACCGTTCTTTCAGGCAGCGCACGCCAGATCACAACAACTCGCGGTGTAAACAAATGTTCCCTCATCTTGCCTCTGGTCCTTTTGCCAATCACCTTCAATCTGTGTTCTCTGGTTACCGACCCTCCTGCCACTGGAAACAGTCTCTTTATTTACTCCATCAAAACCCTTCATTATTTTGAACACCTCTATCAAATCTGCCCTTAACCTTCTCTGTTCCAAGGAGACCAACACCAGCTTGGAAACATAAGGACATTAGAAATGGAAACAAGAGTCGGCCATTCGGCCCCTCGAGCCTGCTCCGCCATTCAATAAGATCATGGCTGGTCTTCCACCTCAACTCCACTTTCCTGCACTATCCCCATAATCCCTTGATTGCCCGAGAGTATCCCAAAATCCATCGATCTCTATCCTGAACATACTCAAAGACTGATCCTCCACAACCCTCTGGGGTAAAGAATTCCAAAGATTCACCACCCTCCGAGTGAAGAAATTTCCCTTCATCTCCGACCCCTTATTCTGAGACTGTGACCCCCTGGTTCTAGACTCCTCAGCCAGGGGAATCATCCTGCCTGCATCTACCCTGTCAAGCCTGTAAGAATTTTGCATGTTTCAATGAGATTGCCTCTCATTCTTCTAAACTCGAGAGAATATAGGCCGAGTCTACTCGATCTCTCCTCATAGGACAATCCCCCCATCCCAGGAATCAGTCTGGTGACCCTTCGCTGCACTCCCTCTACAGCAAGTATATCCTTCCTTGGGTAACTGATAAGGGAATAAGGGGTTATGGGGAGCGGGCGGGGAAGTGGAGCTGAGTCCATGATTGGATCAGCCATGATCGTATTGAATGGTGGAGCAGGCTCGAGGGGCCGTATGGCCTACTCCTGCTCCTATTTCTTAA
This sequence comes from Pristiophorus japonicus, assembly GCF_044704955.1. Classification (NCBI taxonomy): domain Eukaryota; kingdom Metazoa; phylum Chordata; class Chondrichthyes; family Pristiophoridae; genus Pristiophorus; species Pristiophorus japonicus. The sequence goes on along the minus strand of NC_091981.1, from coordinate 298,049,637 downwards.
GTTCTTATAAACTGTACACAATGCTCCAGGTGCGGTCTCACCAGGGCCCTATATAATTGCAGTAATACATCTTTACTCTTATACTCAAATCCTCTTGTAATAAAGGCCGATATATGATTTGCTTTAATCACTTGCTGTACCTGCATGTTAACTTTCAGTGATTCCTGTACAAGGACACCCAGGTCCCTCTGAACACCAACATTTCCCAATCACTCACTGTTTAAAAAATAAATAACGTTTCTCTCAATGAAATGTGCATATCCCTGTATCTACCCTGTCAAGACCTCTGTAATAACAAATTTTCATTCCTTTTTCTTTCAGATGCCTCAAAACAACCTGAAGATGGTAAACAGACAGGTCTGTACATCTTGTATTGTGAAAGCATTAATTGTATCACTCTGCACAGGTATAATGTTGTCTCTGATTGCTGGGTTATTGGTGCAGTGACTCAGTGACTGTTCTGCCCAGAGCGAGACTCAGCCACACCACCCAGGGATATCTCAGCTGGGATGTAGCTGGTCGCGAGGGTCAATGCCCTCAGTACCCATGGGCTAGCAAGGGTAAAACCAGCCAGGGTCATTTGGTGCGAAATTTCATTCTGTGCAAAGTAGGTGAGGACAAGTACTGGGAAGTGAGGAGGAGGTGGAGGGGACACAGTGCGACAGAGCAAGTCATGCATCAGAGACTCTGCATCTCATCACCCACATCTTCTTCTTTCCAGAAACCTTCCTCAACAAGGGCACAGCCAACAACTTCATCAAAAGACTAAAGCGATCGGCCGATGCATCAGATCTTCTGGAAAGGTCTGGTACACGAGGCAGTACATGGGACAATGTTTGATCTACATGTTGTCTTAGAGAGTTACAGCGATATTGAGATAGACAGAGAGTGTATTGTTACTGTCAGAGTGTAGCATAGGGTGAGCGATAACTCTGATTCTCCAGCTAGCTTCAACACGACACCAAGAAATATGGCTATAGGTCAGAGCTTCAGAATCCAAATCCTTTAATAAATGTAGTGTGAAAACTGTTGGTAAAGAATAAAGACAGATCTAAAATTCTTGTAATACAACAGGAACAATTGAATAAAGAAAAGTTATTTATATCAAAGATAAAATAAAATACCAGAATGATTGGATAAGGAGAAGTTACTTACATAACTGTACTTCTAGGAAGGTTCGCAAATACAGAAGATCCGTTTCTAATTAACAAAAGTTAAAAATAGTTCTAGCTAAAATGGAGGCTGCTCCATGCTGCATCTCTCTGGTTCTCTTTCTACCTGTCTGTGTCCAATCGGAAAACGCCACCTAGTAGCAGGAAACGGCAAGACAGCATAGGGTGGCCACAAGCTGTCAAAAAGCTCCAACCATTACAGATAGGTAGGTGATCAAATAGGTAGGTGGTCAGATAGACAGACAGACAGACAGATAGACAGACAGGCAGACAGACAGACAGACAGACAGACATACACAAAGATAGAGAAATACAGAGCTGAAGAGATGGACAGAGAGTGACTGAAAATGACAGCAATAGATGGATGGATTGATGGGTAGATAGAGAGAGAATTACAAAGTTAGAGAGAGCTGGATAGAGAAAGATACAGAGATACATAGATACAAAGATAAAGAGATAGATAAATAAATATGGACTGATAGATAGAAATATATAGAGAAAGAGAAAGTGATGGTCAGAACATTGGCTGGACAGAGGGGTAGCTGGACAAAGAGAGAGACACAGGTAAGAGATATACAGGCAGATAGATCTATCTGTATATGTCTCACTCTTGGCTTGTATCTGTTTTCTCCGTGGAGGAAGAGGACAAGATATTGTGGTACAAGGGAACCTAAAAAGAAGTCAAGCAGATGAATGATATTAGTGGATTTAATATGTGAAAACAGTGTTAATGGAGCAAGTATTGGGACTTAAAAATAACGTACATTTATATCGAGAAACTAGCGCCTTGAACATAGTAAAATGTCCCAATATCAATAATGATTTATGAGAGACAAATCTCCAGGAACTGGTGGTTTTCACCCCAGTGCACTCACAGAAACAGACAGAGAAACTGCAGAGACAATAGTTAAACTTTTGCAGAGCTCTCTCCATTCGGGAATTGTGCCGTTGAATTGGAAATGTCTCCATTATTTTAAAAAGGAAGCAGGGGAAAAGGCAGGAAAGTACAGGTCACTTGTCAGTTTCAGGCCTGTTGTGGGGAAGTTACAGGAATCTATCATGAGACAGAGTGACTGAACACTTGGGCAAGCGTGATTGGTCAAAGAGAGAGCCTATGGTATTTGTGAGAGTGTCACTATCCATAGTGCATTGAATTAATTTATATCTCCCTTCACCATTGCAGTATCACGGAACGGATTGAAGGGGCGTGGGAGAAAGTGAAGGAAATCTTCGAGGATATAACTGACACAGAAATTCTCGATTAGAGAGAAGGTGAATGATGCATCGTCCATCCAGACCTCCGCTGCTGGCTGTCAACTTCAATCCTTCGAGGCTACTGAGAAAAAAAACAATTCAATGATTTATTTACTGGGTCTGCTCTCACTGAATTCAGATCTGTATATCACACAGTGTACAATAATATACCCACTGTACTCACTGAATTCAGGATCTGTATATCACACAGTGTACAATAATATACCCACTGTACTCACTGAATTCAGGATCTGTATATCACACAGTGTACAATAATATACTCACTGTACCCACTGAGTTCAGGTTCTGTATATCACACAGTGTACAATAATATACCCACTGTACCCACTGAATTCAGGATCTGTATATCACACAGTGTACAATAATATACCCACTGTACTCACTGAATTCAGGATCTGTATATCACACAGTGTACAATAATATACCCACTGTACCCACTGAATTCAGGATCTGTATATCACACAGTGTACAATAATATACTCACTGTACCCTCTGAGTTCAGGTTCTGTATATCACACAGTGTACAATAATATACCCACTGTACCCACTGAATTCAGGATCTGTATATCACACAGTGTACAATAATATACCCACTGTACCCACTGAATTCAGGTTCTGTATATCACACAGTGTACAATAATATACCCACTGTACCCACTGAATTCAGGATCTGTATATCTCACAGTGTACAATAATATACCCACTGTACCCACTGAATTCGGGATCTGTATATCACAGTGTGCAATAATATACTCACTGTATCCACTGAATTCAGGATCTGTATATCACACCGTGTACAATAATATACTCACTGTACATACTGAATTCAGACTCTGTATATCACACAGTGTACAATAATATACCCACTGTACCCACTGAATTCAGGATCTGTATATCACACAGTGTACAATAATATACCCACTGTACTCACTGAATTCAGGATCTGTATATCACACAGTGTTCAATAATATACCCACTGTACCCACTGAATTCAGGATCTGTATATCACACAGTGTACAATAATATACCCACTGTACCCACTGAATTCAGGATCTGTATATCACACAGTGTACAATAATATACCCACTGTACTCACTGAATTCAGGATCTGTATATCACAGTGTGCAATAATATACCCACTTTACCCACTGAATTCAGGATCTGTATATCACACAGTATACAATAATATATCCAATGTACTCACTGAATTCAGGATCAGTATATCACACAGTGTACAATAATATACACACTGTACCCACTGAATTCAGGATCTGTATATCACACGGTGTACAATAATATACCCACTGTACTCACTGAATTCAAGATCTGTATATCACACAGTGTACAATAATATACCCACTGTACCCACTCAATTCAGGATCTGTATATCACACAGTGTACAATAATATATCCACTGTACTCACTGAATTCAGGATCTGTATATCACACAGTGTATAATAATATACTCACTGTACACACTGAATTCAGGATATGTATATCACACAGTGTACAATAATATACTCACTGTACACACTGAATTCAGGATCAGTATATCACACAGTGTACAATAATATACTCACTGTACTCACTGAATTCAGGATCAGTATATCACACAGTGTACAATAATATGCTCACTGTATTCATTGAATTCAGGATCTGTATATCACACAGTGTACAATAATATACTCACTGTACTCACTGAATTCAGGATCAGTATATCACATAGTGTGCAATAATATACCCACTGTACTCACTGAATTCAGGATCTGTATATCACACAGTGTACAATAATATACTCACTGTACACACTGAATTCAGGATCAGTATATCACACAGTGTACAATAATATACTCACTGTACACACTGAATTCAGGATCTGTATATCGCACAGTGTACAATAATATACTCACTGTACACACTGAATTCAGGATCTGTATATCACACAGCATACAATAATATACTCACTGTACACACTGAATTCAGGATCTGTATATCAAACGCTCTGAATAATCATGATTTAAAATAAACCTACTGTTTTTCATACAAATAGCTTTTATGTAAGTGTGTCTGAGGTTCTTGTTAGCACTACTTTCAGTGACTGGTCGATGTGATTGCTTGGACCCTCACCAGTTTTCCACACATTCCGATAATCCTAATCCTCCATAAATTGCCTGACCGTTGTTAGTCATCATCATCATCATCATAGGCAGTCCCTCGGAATCGAGGAAGACTTGCTTCAACTGAAAATGAGTCCTTAGGTGGCTGAACAGTCCAATGCGATAACCACAGTCTCTGTCACAGGTGGGACAGACAGTGGTTGAGGGAAAGGGTTGGTGGGACTGGTTTGCTGCATGCTCCTTCCGCTGCCTGCGCTTGATTTCTGCATGCTCTCGGCGATTAGACTCGAGGTGCTCAGCATCCTCCCGGATGCTCTTCCTCCACTTAGGGCGGTATTTGGCCAGGGACTCCCAAGTGTGAGTGGGGATGTTGCATTTTATCAAGGAGGCTTAGTGATAAGTGAGTAATGTTAACAGAAGAACATTTATACATGCTCCCTTACTTTAATAACACTGTGTACTTCTCAACATTTAAAGACAATCCCTTTAGACAGAATTACTGTTTACGTTTGAGCATTTACAGACAAACCCTTAGCGCAGTCACTAGTTGTGACTAGTTACAGACAGTCCCATATTGCAGTCAGTAGTTGTGTCTATTTAGAGACAGTCCCATACCGCAGTCAGTAGATGTGACTATTTGCAGGCAGTCCTTTACCGCAGTCAGTAGATGTGACCATTTATACACAGCCCCTTACTGCAGTCAGTAGATGTGACTATTTACAGACAGTCCCTTACTGCAGTGTCAGTAGATGTGACTATTTACAGACAGTTCCTTACCGCAGTCAGTAGATGTGACTATTTACAGACAGTCCCTTACCGCAGTCAGTAGATGTGACTATTTACAGACAGTCCCTTACTGCAGTGTCAGTAGATGTGACTATTTACAGACAGTCCTTTACTGCAGTCAGTAGATGTGACTATTTAGAGACAGTCCCTTACCGAAGTCAGTAGATGTGACTATTTAGAGACAGTATCTTACCGCAGTTTGTAGATGTGACTATTTACAGGCAGTCCCTTACTGCAGTGTCAGTCGATGTGACTATTTACAGACAGTCCTTTACTGCAGTCAGTAGATGTGACTATTTACAGACAGTCCCTTACTGCAGTGTCAGTCGATGTGACTATTTGCAGGCAGTCCTTTACCGCAGTCAGTAGATGTGACCATTTATACACAGCCCCTTACTGCAGTCAGTAGATGTGACTATTTACAGATAGTCCCTTACTGCAGTGTCAGTAGATGTGACTATTTACAGACAGTCCTTTACTGCAGTCAGTAGATGTGACTATTTAGAGACAGTCCCTTACCGCAGTCAGTAAATGTGACTATTTAGAGACAGTACCTTACCGCAGTTAGTAGATGTGACTATTTACAGACAGTCCCTTACTGCAGTGTCAGTCGATGTGACTATTTACAGACAGTCCCTTACTGCAGTGTCAGTAGATGTGACTATTTACAGACAGTCCCTTACCGCAGTCAGCAGATGTGACTATTTACTGACAGTCCCTTACTGCAGTGTCAGTAGATGTGACTATTTAGAGACAGTCCCTTACCGCAGTCAGGAGATGTGACTATTTATAGACAATCCCTTACCGCAGTCAGTAGATGTGACTATTTACAGACAGTTCCTTACTGCAGTGTCAGTAGATGTGACTATTTACAGACAGCCCCTTACCGCAGTCAGTACTTGTGACTATTTACAGACAGTCCCTTACTGAAGTGTCAGTAGATGTGACTATTTACAGACAGTCCTCACCGCAGTCAGTATTTGTGACTATTTACAGACAGTCCCTTACTGAAGTGTCAGTAGATGTGACTATTTACAGACAGTCCCTTACTGCAGTGTCAATATTTGTGCTGACTATTTACAGACAGTCCCTTACTGCAGTGTCAATATTTGTGCTGACTATTTACAGACAGTCCCTTACTGAAGTGTCAATATTTGTGCTGACTATTTACAGACAGTCCCTTACTGCAGTGTCAATATTTGTGCTGACTATTTACAGACAGTCCCTTACTGCAGTGTCAACATTTGTGCTGACTATTTACAGACAGTCCCTAACTGCAGTGTCAATATTTGTGCTGACTATTTACAGACAGTCCCTTACTGCAGTGTCAATATTTGTGCTGACTATTTACAGACAGTCCCTTACTGCAGTGTCAATATTTGTGCTGACTATTTACAGACAGTCCCTTACTGCAGTGTCAATATTTGTGCTGACTATTTACAGACAGTCCCTTACTGCAGTGTCAATATTTGTGCTGACTATTTACAGACAGTCCCTTACTGCAGTGTCAACATTTGTGCTGACTATTTACAGACAGTCCCTTACTGCAGTGTCAATATTTGTGCTGACTATTTACAGACAGTCCCTTACTGCAGTGTCAATATTTGTGCTGACTATTTACAGACAGTCCCTTACTGCAGTGTCAATATTTGTGCTGACTATTTACAGACAGTCCCTTACTGCAGTGTCAATATTTGTGCTGACTATTTACAGACAGTCCCTTACTGCAGTGTCAATATTTGTGCTGACTATTTACAGACAGTCCCTTACTGCAGTGTCAACATTTGTGCTGACTATTTACAGACAGTCCCTTACTGCAGTGTCAACATTTGTGCTGACTATTTACAGACAGTCCCTTACTGCAGTGTCAATATTTGTGCTGACTATTTACAGACAGTCCCTTACTGCAGTGTCAATATTTGTGCTGACTATTTACAGACAGTCCCTTACTGCAGTGTCAATATTTGTGCTGACTATTTACAGACAGTCCCTTACTGCAGTGTCAATATTTGTGCTGACTATTTACAGACAGTCCCTTACTGCAGTGTCAATATTAATGTGCTGACTATTTACAGACAGTCCCTTACTGCAATGTCAACATTTGTGCTGACTATTTACAGACAGTCCCTTACTGCAGTGTCAATATTTGTGCTGACTATTTACAGACAGTCCCTTACTGCAGTGTCAATATTTGTGCTGACTATTTACAGACAGTCCCTTACTGCAGTGTCAATATTTGTGCTGACTATTTATAGACAGTCCCTTACTGCAGTGTCAATATTTGTGCTGACTATTTACAGACAGTCCCTTACTGCAGTGTCAATATTTGTGCTGACTATTTACAGACAGTCCCTTACTGCAGTGTCAATATTTGTGCTGACTATTTACAGACAGTCCCTTACTGCAGTGTCAATATTTGTGCTGACTATTTACAGACAGTCCCTTACTGCAGTGTCAATCTCACAGTTGAAGTTTGAGCATCAGTGAGTTTCGAAGGAGCTTTACTACGAGCTGAGGAACAACGGGAATTACTTAATGACAGGGATCCGACTGAAAGTGAGGCTTCATTAAGTGATGAAAAGCAAGGATAAGAACGTGTAAGCAAAGTGGAGAGATTGTGGGTTCAGCAAACTCTCCCATTCCTGCACACGTGCAGTGAAGGTGCAAACTGAGGTGACTTTAGCAATGCTGAAAAACAACTGAAGAAAAACAGCTGTTCCTGGAGAACTGGAGCCCAATAATTATCCTAATCATAACTTTAGAGAGCGCAGACTCTGATCCAGATTTAACCATCAAGACATGTCAGCGATACAGCACCCTGATATTAAAGGCAGCATTCTCTGAGAGCTGCAGAATTTTCATTGAGCCGGTCCAACATCCAATAGGTGGGCAGCTCTCTCTCTTGCCTGAGTCACAGCTTCTGGGTTCCAGCCCCACTCCTGTGACTTCAGTACAATATCCAGGCTGAAACTCCCAGGACAGTACTGAGGGAGCACCGCGCTGTCAGAGGGGCAGTACTGAGGGAGCACCGCGCTGTCAGAGGGGCAGTACTGAGGGAGCACCGCACTGTTGGAGGAGCAGTACTGAGGGAGTGCCACACTGTCGGAGGGGCAGTACTGAGGGAGCGCTGCACTGTTGGAGGGGCAGTACTGAGGGAGCGCTGCACTGTCGGAGGGGCAGTACTGAGGGAGTGCCACATTGTCAGAGGTACCATCTTTTGGATGAGACCCTTAGCCGAAACCTGTCTATTCTCTCAGGTGGACATCGACGATCCCATGGCACTATTTCAAAGAAGAGCAGGGGAGTTCTCCCCAGTGTCCTGGCCAATATTCTTCCATCAACCATCATCACTAAAACAAATGATTTGGTCATTATCACAATGTTGTTTGTGGGAGCTTGCTGTGCAAAAAGTGACATTTTTGATATTACAACAGTGACTACATGCAGGTCAGAGGCTGGGTATCCTGCGACTAGTGTCTCACCTCCTGACTCCCCAAAGCCTTTCCACTATCTACAAGGCACATGTCAGGAGTGTGATGGAATACTCTCCACTTGCCTGGACGAGTGCAGCTCCAACAACACTCACGAAACTCGACACCATCCAGGACAAAGCAGCCCGCTTGATCGGCACCCTCTGATTTAGGAACTTCTCCTCATCTCAGCCCTAAATGGCAGACCTCTTATTCTGAGACTGTGACCCCTGGTTCTAGACTCCCCAGTCAGGGGAAACATCCTGTCTGCATCTGCCCTGTCAAGCCCTGTAAGAATTTTGTATGTTTCAATGAGATCACCTTTCATTCTGCTAAACTCTCGAGAATATAGGCTGAGTCTACTCAATCTCTGGTCATAGGACAATCCCCCCATCCCAGGAATCAGTCTGTTGTACCTTCGTTGCACTCCCTCTGTGGTAAGTATATCCTTCCTTAGGTGAGGAGACCAAAATTGTGCACAATACTCCAGGTGTGGTCTCACCAGGGCCCGGTATAATTGCAGTAAGACATCTTTACTCATACTCGAATCCTCTTGAAATAAAAGCCAACATACCATTTGTTTTCTTAATTGCTTGCTGTACCTGCCTGTTAACTTTCAGTGATTGGTGCTACCCCAGTTCCTGGTGGGTGAGGCTATGTCAGGAAAGCTCTGAACAGATGAACATTGAGTCTGCCCCAGTCGCCGATGGCCAGAGCATTGTAACTAGACACTTCCTACCCGACTCTCCTCCTCCCCAGCCCCGCTGCTAAGTAATCTCCTGGGACAGGCGAGAAACCCAGAGTCAGTAACATCCCTCTCCGCTCCCCCCCTGGGGCGATGGAAGCCAGTACAGGCGATCGCACGGACCCAGTGCTCTCTATAAACACACTGACCTTCTCTGGGCTGCGATCTCGGGGCCCAGTCAGGAACCGGCCCAGCTCCCCCTGGAAGGTGTGCAGGATTGAAATGATGTTGAATCTGAAAGGCCCTGGTCCAAAGGGACGTTCAAATAAACGCAAAATCATTGACCTTGTCCCAAAATGGATGATTAAAGTATTTACAGCACAGAAACAGTCCGTTGGGCTCAACCGGTCCGTGCCGGGGTTTATGCTCCACATCAGTCTCCTCCCACCCTCTCCATCTCACTCCATCAACACATCCTCCTAATCCTTTCTCCCTCATGTGATTATCTAGCCTCGCCTTAAATGCATCTATTCGAATTGTCTCAACCACTCCCTGTGGTAGCAAGTTCAAAAATCTCCCCACTCTCTGAGTAATGAAGTTCCTCCTGAATTCCCCTTTGGATTTATTAGTGACGAGCTGATATTTATGGCCCGTGGTTCAGGTCTCCCCACAAGTGGAAATATCTTTCTACATCTACCCCATCGAACCCCATTCATAATCTTAAACACCCCAATCATCTTAATTACCAAGATAGGCTGAAAGTGTTGGGACTCTGTACCTTAGAGCAGCATAGGCTTAGGGGGGGGGTGTGATTGAGGTTTATAAATCCTCGGTAACATCCCTCTCCGCCCCCCCTGGGGCGATAGAAGCCAGTACAGGCGATCGCACGGACCCAGTGCTCTCTATAAACACACTGACCTTCTCTGGGCTGCGATCTCGGGGCCCAGTCAGGAACCGGCCCAGGAATAGATAGTGTTCCAGCTGACCGTTCATTTCAATTAAACAGGTTCGGCTGGACCAGGGGTCACAAATTTAAGTTGTATCGGGCTAGATCTAGGTTAGATGTCAGGAGCTGGGTCGTTTCCCAGAGAACAGTAGACCTCGGGAACAAGCTGTCATTTCATGTGGTGGATGGAGACTCACTGAACTCCTTCAAGTGAGAGCTGGATTTGTTTCTGGCCGCGGCGGCGATCACCTCTTACAGAAGGTAGGTACTTCCAGAAGGCATTTGACAAGGTGCCACATAAAAGGTTACTGCACAAGATAAAAGTTCACGGGGTTGGGGGTAATATATTAGCATGGATAGAGGATTGACTAACGAACAGAAAACAGAGAGTCGGGATAAATGGTTCATTCTCTGGTTGGCAACCAGTAACTAGTGGGGTGCCGCAGGGATCAGTGCTGGGACCCCAACTATTTACAATCTGTATTAACGACTTGGAAGAAGGGGCTGAGTGTAACGTAGCCAAGTTTGCTGACGATACAAAGATGGGAGGAAAAGCAATGAGTGAGGAGGACACAAAAAATCTGCAAAAGGACACAGACAGGCTAAGTGAGTGGGCAAAAATTTGGCAGATGGAATATAATGTTGGAAAGTGTGAGGTCATGCACTTTGGCAGAAAAAAATCAAAGAGCAAGTTATTATTTAAATGGAGAAAGATTGCAAAGTGCTGCAGTACAGCGGGACCTGGGGGTACTTGTGTATGAAACACAAAAGGATAGTATGTAGGTACAGCAAGTGATCAGGAAGGCCAATGGTATCTTGGCCTTTATTGCAAAGGGGATGGAGTATAAAAGCAGAAATGTCTTGCTACAGTTATACAGGGTGTTGGTGAGGCCACACCTGGAATACTGTGTACAGTTTTGGTTTCCATATTTACGAAAGGATATACTTGGTTTGGAGGCAGTTCAGAGAAGGTTCACTAGGTTGATTCCGGAGATGAGGGGGTTGACTTATGAGGAAAGGTTGAGTAGGTTGGGCGTCAACTCATTGGAATTCAGAAGAATGAGAGGTGATCGTATTGAAATGTATAAGATTATGAGGGGGCTTGACAGGGTGGATGCAGAGAGGATGTTTCCACTGATGGGGGAGACTAGAACTAGAGGGCATGATCTTAGAATAAGGGGCCGCCCATTTAAAACTGAGATGAGGAGGAATTTCTTCTCTCAGAGGGTTGTAAATCTGTGGAATTCGCTGCCTCAGAGAGCTGTGGAAGCCGGGACATTGAATAAATTTAAGACAGAAATAGACAGTTTCTTAAACGATAAGGGGTTATGGGGAGCGGGCGGGGAAGTGGAGCTGAGTCCATGATCGGATCAGCCATGATCGTATTAAATGGCAGAGCAGGCTCGAGGGGCCGTATGGCCTACTCCTGCTCCTATTTCTTATGTACTGACATACTGCAGGGAATTCAAGGCCAGGGTGATCTCCTGGACTAGTTTCGATCACCTCGATGGGTCGGAGAGGGATTTCCCATATTTTTTTTCCCCAATTGGCCTGTGTTTTTTTTAGCTGTTTTTTTGCCTCTCCCAGGAGAGGACATGGTTCTGGGTGGGGTGGAGTGTATAAGTTGTGATACATAGGGTATTGGGATTGTGTGGGACAGGCGTGATGGACCAGGTGGTCTTTACCTGTCCGGCAATGTTCGTATGTTTGTAGGTCACTCCTCAGCCTGCCCTCTCCTCGAGGAAAGAGACCCACTCTGTTCAGTCATTCCAGATAGTTATAACCGCTCAGCTCCGGCATTGTTGTTGTAAATATTTTTTGCCCTTCTCCAGTGCCTCTATATCCTTTTTACACAATGGAGACCAGGGGAGCCAAAATCCTCCCCCCACCCCCCCAACTGAGAGTAGGCGCACCAATCCCTGGGGCAGAGAGTGGCGCGATACTGAGGACGTAACAAAACCTGTCAGCTCCGGGCGGTGTTCGTGTTGGCTGTGGGGCGGACGTGTGTGTGGAGTGGGTTTGGTCGCTGACACATCACAGCCTCCACCCCAGTCCGTTACAGGGCAGGGCCGCTGCGAGCTCTGCAAGGGCTTGAGTTGTCCCCACCGGGCCACCAGGGAGGGGTTTGGCTCTACCTGCAGCCTGATTCCCAAGAGGCGGTAATGGACCTTAAGGCAGAGGGCAATTTCAGCCCCCAGAACTGGTCACAACGTTCCCTGTGTGGTCACACCGAGACTCTATCTATGCAAGTTTAAAATTCTCTACTTTTCAATTCTACTCCTCTAGAAATGAACCCCAGTGCTTTGAATGCTTTTTTTTAATGGCCTTGTTAACCTGCGTGGCTACATTTAGTGACTGTGTATGTGTCCCCCTGGCCCCTCTGATCATCCACCCCACTTACACACTTATTTCCCAAGGAGTTTGCCACCTCTGTATTATTCCTACCAAAATATAACACCTCACCCTTATCAATACTGACATTCATTTGCCAATTACAGGCCGATCTGCCAGTTTATCCATGTCCTCCTGTACTTTGTCTCTGTCCTCGGTATGAACTATAAACCCCCCACCCCGCCCGCCCCAAAATGGTGTCATTTGCTTTCAATTCCCGAGTCCAATTTGTTTATGTAAATGGTGAACAGCAGGGGTCCCAACACCGATCCCTGTGCATCACTACTACTTTCCACCATCTCAGTAACTACCTTTAACCCCAGCAAGTGATCAAGAAGGCGAACGGAATCTCTGCAGGGGGTGTCATGTATGTACATGCTGCTTGTAGCCACCAGATGGCGTCATTGTTGGAGGCCACATGGTGCTGCTCTGGTATAAAAGGCCAGCCATTTTGAGAGTCAGGCACTTTTGGGCCAAAATAAAGCAGAGCCAAGGTTGTACCTTGTTTACTTAAACAGTACTCAGTTTGAACCTTTATTGCGTACATAACAGGGGGATAGAGTTCAGAAGCAGAGAAGTCCTGCTACAACTGTGCAGGGTATTGGTGAGGCCACACCTGGAGTACTGCGTACAGTTTTGGTCTCTGTATTAAAGGAAGGATATACTTGCATTGAAGATTGTTCAGAGAAGGTTCACTAGGTAGATTGCGGAGATGAGGGGGTTGACTTATGAGGAAAGGTTGAGTAGGTTGGGCCTATACACGTTGGAGTTCAGAAGAATAAGAGGTGACCTTATCAAAACTTATAAGATTATGGGGGGGCTCGACAAGGTGGATGCAGGGAGGATATTTCCACTCATAGGGGAAACTAAAACTAGGGGACATGGTCTTAGAATAAGGGGCCGCTGATTTAAAACTGAGATGAGGAGAAATTTCTTCTCTCAGAGGGTTGTAAATCTGTGGAATTCTCTGCCCCAGAGAGCTGTGGAGGCTGGGTCATTGAATAAATTTAAGGCGGAGATAGACAGATTTTTGAGCGATAAGGGAGTAAAGGGTTGTGGGGAGCGGGCGGGGAAGTGGAGCTGAGTCCATGATCAGATCAGCCATGATCTTATTGAATGGCGGAGCAGGCTTGAGGGGCCGTATGGCCTACTCCTGCTCCTATTTCTTATGTTCTTGAGTAACCCCGGCCCTGTGTGTTGTATTTTGTAGCCAGCTTGCCCCGATATAGTCTTGTTTCCTGCTCACTGGCAGGGTGCGGTATTACTGGGACTGTGGGCCGTTGTAGTCACTGACTGCAGTTACACCCACACCTGCGACTTGCAACAGGTAAATGGACCAATTGGACAAGCACAGCACGAACAATCTGCTCCGATCGGGATACAGACTGTTGTAGGGCATTAGGCACCTGCTGAATATATAAATATATGTATGTTTAAAATGTTAGCCAAATATAAAATGGCTGCCAGGGGGCTTAGCAAAGCATGATGGGGGCTCGGTTAGCCAAGTTAGCTAAAGCTGCTGACTGAGCACTGACCCTGGTCTCAGGAATGTCTTGAATCAACAGCTTGAGACAAGATAGTATATAGAACACTGCGGTACCTAGTACAGAATGTCCTCAAGTCAGTGACCCCCATATAGGGTGCCTAGCAACCACGGAGATAAGGAGCTCGTCACCGGCAGAATCCATGAGCAACGAAGTTAAGGGGGGCCTGGAGAGCATCACACGGATAGGGATCCGTCCCCAACTGTCACAAACTGATCATGCAGCCCCCTGATGTACCAGGGTTAATTCTATTGGCCCATTTAAACCTATATGTAATCTATAATCATTATGATTGGATTGTGTCCAGCCGAAGTGGGCTGAGTAACTGTAATGAACTATTGTAAAACATATAAATATCGATGAATTTCTTTGTTCGGTGGAGTGGAGTGCCTGGAGTTGGACCAGAGGCTCTCTCCCCGCCGGCGTAATAAAAGCCGTTTTGGCGTTGGAACCGACCCAGAGTGTCGAGTGATTCTTGCAGGAAAACATTCGCGCTAACAGTGGCGTCACGAACAGGATTTCCCGGAGTCGCTGGACGCCCTTGGAAAAACCCGGGTGAGTTTAAAAAAGTTTTAATTAGAAAGGGTGCGGAAGGTGGAAGCCGGATGATCGACACGACGAGATGGTCTAATATCTCAAACGCCTAGCCTGAGCCTGAATTAAGAGGACTTTAGTCCCACGTGACGGCCAGGAACTAAGTAGGCGTAGGGAACACACTTGGACCGTGGGATCGTGATACCGAGCGACACTTCCCAGACCCAGTAGTGTGATTTGAAAATATACCCCGGAGACCAGGCGGTGCACAGCGACCAACGGAAACCAAACCTGTGAACAGGGTCAGACCAATAGACAAAACTGTGGTAGGTAGTCGTTAAGGAGGCGTGGGGCACTGTGGGAATTGCTTAAACGCATTTTAAGAATTGTATAAGTTGTGTAACAGCAGAACTTGTGACCTGACAGTAGCCAGGAGACGGTCTATGACAAGTTACGCTAGGTAAAAGCGGACCTCTGAGAGTAGATTCCTAACGTTTCTAGTCCTACCCAGGAATGGCCAATAAAGCAAATAACCTCGAGTGGGGACCACCTGGTGGAAAAAGAAAAGAAGCTAATTGAGAAGATGATTAAGTCAGGATGGGATCCCCAGGACCCGCCAGCAAATCAGCGGGAATGGTGGGAGGAGGAAAGGAAAGATAAAGATGAGAAAGACGTGGTCTTGATTCTCTGAGCCCACGTAAAATTAACAGAGGAAGTTAATCAATATGTAAGAAATTTTTTTTAAAAACTGATAGTGACTATCTTAAGTGACATATGGATCTAAAAATAGAGTCGGCCAAAAAAAAAATTAATAAGCTTGGTTGAATGAAGAGAGACGTTTGTGAATGTCTGTCGTGGAGTGAGAGTCCTTGTGTGATTTTTTGACTGCGGAATGAATTGTTCATGTTTCTGAAAGCCTGTTTGGAAAAATAGTGCAGCTCCATCCACTTTTCTAAACAGAGTGAAAGTTTGTTTAACTCTTTGTAGTGTTGTCCTGTATGTGGGAAGTTTTAAGACATTTTAAGTTAGAAACGCAGGTGTGGATTTATTCGGACGATAAGTTACGGAGCTAGGAAATGCACAAAGGATCGGTTTGTTGAGCAAAAGATAAAAAAATACATGGTCCCGGTGGTTAAAAAAAAAGAATTTATTTGACACGCTCACTTACCTCTCGAAAGAAAACACGCAATCATTGATTACATTGGGTTGAAAGACATAAATTTAGTCTAGGAATGAGATAAAGAATGCCTTTTAAAAAAAAGGCCTGTGAGGATCTCTCGCGGCTGCAGGCTGGGGAAGTACGCTCCCATTTTCCTTTGTGTAAAACCTTGACGCAAAAGCTTCTAGCTCAGTAAAAAAAAAAGTTAAATAAAGATTGAAATTGCAAAATTTGAATTGGGATTTTGAGATATTAAGAGAAGGCACAGCAAAATACTGAGATGGATTCAACTAAAAAAAAATTAATTATTAAATTAAATCTCTTAAAGAAAAAAGGAGAAATAAAACTAAAAGGTTTGGAAACAATCTAGAAATACCTTCACGGATCAGATCAAACTCCTGGGTGAGTGGCGAGTTATCTGCGAAGGTGTAAAAGGGACTTTTGAAAAATGTTAAACCAGCAAGCTTTAGCAGTTTAGAAAAAACATTGTAACGACCTTGAAACTGGAATTTGAGATAACGAAAAGCAGCCCTCAAAGCCTACATGCTAGACTCCGTTCTAGTTATGGAGAAAAGAAAAAGATAAAGACGCCACTTTGAAAGTAAACAAATTGAACAAATTTGAAAGAAAAAGTGTCTTCGATTGTCTGATGATTTTAAATTAACAAATTTACGGAGTCACGAGCCCTCAGTGTAAAATACTATTTGAAGAAAGGTGATCTGAAAAAAAAAAGACGTAATGGACTAATTAGGTGTTGAAAAAAAAAGGGGTGTTTGTGATGGAAAAAGACATAACTTACTAAATACTAGTTGATATTGACTGTGAAAAAGATATTGGTTTAATTGGGAAAAAAAATTGGAGGAGGTAAAAGACACTCTACATTGATAATGATTTTAAATTACGAGAAAGTTTCACTGCAGTTTGAAAAGATTTCCAGAATAGACGGTGTTTATCAAGAAAGATCCCGAACAGTCTAAACAAGCAGGAGGGTTTTGAAAATAACCGAGGAGAAAAGATCTAAGCTATGCGAACTCAGCAGAGAGAGAAATAAAACACAAGATTTGCCCAGTGAACGGAACCGTTAAAAAAAACCGAAATGTTGGAATGTATACAGCTTGTGTGAAAATTGGATTTCAGTCTCTCATTTAAAAAAAAAATCTTTGGCAAGTACTTGAATTAGAAGTTTAGAAAATTTGGAGTTTAATCTAAAATGCTGTCTTTCCCGATGAGAAGATTTTTATTATGACCACTTTACTAATGATTTCTGCTGTTTTAACGGATTCCTAATTTCTAAGCAAGTTTTGAAGGCACAAAGATTTGGATGATTACGCGAAGTCACCTCATGACATCAGGCCTTCTTACAAACCTGCAAAGGAGTTAACCCTTTCCATTGACAGCTGTTTTACACTGGACCTTACTAATTTGAATTTCTTACTAAAATAAAGAAGACTCACCTGACGGACAGAGGAAATGGTGGGATAGTCAGAATAAAAATAAAACAGAACTAGCTGGTCAAGAATTAAAAGTTAAGATAAACAGGCTGGAAGAGATTTTTAAAAACGGGACCAGACGGATAGTGCAGTGCGCAGCCATAGCACCATCACCTCTGGCAATCGAGCCAATGTACCCCACGGTGGGTAGGTGTAGTCCACAAACCCAACCTAACAGTAAAGTAGACTGCGATGTTTGGAGGAATAATGGTGGCATTGGTGTTGATTGGAGTTTGGATAATATTTAGGTGGGTCATCGTGCAGGCTCGAGCACAGCAGGCTCAAATACAAAACCGACGGCAGCCCAGACAGGGACATGGAGTGATAGAGATGGTACGACTATAAAGAATATGGATAACCTAATCCTTACCTCCGATTCCACAGAGTGACCGCGACACAAGTAGACCAGAACCTAACACCTGGTGACGACCAGGCTGTCTGTTTAAAATTGCAGATAAAACTCACCGAGGTTGGACCGCGACGACTGATTCAACTCATAATATTGGGAACCTCAAGACCCACGCAAACACTGGATGATACCAACGGATTGCAGCGCACTCAGGAAATAAACAACTACATGAACTATGGAGTCTTGTTTAATTTAACGGATGGAAGGTGCATCCCAGCAGCCAAGGACTGGAGCAAGGACAGGACTTATTTTAATGCATGGCTGCAAGTGAACCTGAATAAGGACAAAGTGTGCGTGCAGTGCTCCACGGGTACAAGGTGCAGTTGCATTGGGCGAAGGGAGGCCGGGGGGCTCGATAAATGTATTTGGGATAATGTGTGCGCCCCTCTGCCCAACCACAACCGTTAGTCACCCACAAACAGGGGGTGGGGCTGTGTGGATACTACGAGGAGGAGGTAGAGGCTGCCGCAATATCGTTGTATGTATGCTTCTCATCCCCGCCGACACCATGCCCCGTACGAACCACTACATTGCCCGAGGAACTGCCTTGTCCAACAAATACCAAGGAGCCAGAAAATGGGATTGTACTGTTCAACAAAGGGGAATTGTTGTATGATAATGTTAAGCATGAAATTGTGCCTGTCCTGATCAATATTTCAGGCATCCAGATGCCGGAATATTGTACAGAACAGTCAAGGAAAATGTACAATGTATTAAGTAAAGTTGTAATGCAGCAGGCTGCCGATGCAATGGGTGCCAGTAGATTCCGGGGACAGGGGTCAGCCCCCAGGATAAAGAGGGGAATAGTTAATGATGTTGTTACCGGCTTCAAAATACAGGGATCTCCGTAGTGAACTCGATAGACATACAAGGATTAAATGAGAGGGTGGAACAGCTTAGAGGGGTGATGAAGGGGTTATTGGAGAGGGTGGAACAAAACCAGGAAGACCAAGCCAACCTAGGAAAGGAGGGTGCCGAAATCCAGCTGGATGGCATCTCAGTCCTGGAAGCTCACGCCAAAACCATCAATCACCTCATTGATAGAGAAAAAGAAGATACAGGAAAGCAAAGACATGGGCAACTCTGTCACGTTTATGGTCTGTGGATGGTGGGACAGATCCGCCACAATCTCGACCAGATCCAACGCGGGGAAGTCCCCGATTGGATAGACAGTTCACATTTGGCTCAGTTGGCCAACCAGAGGGGGACACTGGATAATTGTACTCTGAAGGGACTGACCCGAGTATACCCAGCAATTCCAGATTGCCAGATGGGTAGGACTACCGGGATAGGGGTAGTCCTGATGATCCCTATAGCCACGCTGAACTCAGGGCCGTTCCCCCTATACCAACTAGAGAATATCGGGGTAATACAGGGAAATGTCTCCATACGCTACTATCTGACCACCACCTCTGCCGTTCGTCGGAACAACATACTTACCGGGATTTCCCTAACAGAATGCAAGCAAAGGGGGAAATCACAGTATGCCCTCACCCGGTGGGCCGAGGGGAGCTAGACGAGTGCGGGTTTAACCGAACCGACGGGTGTGTACTAGAAATAGTGCCCGCACACAGACACTTCGCGAGGGCAGGCTACGGAGGGAAGGGAATATACTGCGTCTCTACCACAGAGCGTTCATACCGGTATAATGACCTGCAGTGCCCGATACCACAGCCGAACTTTTGCTTTGCACCGCTACGACCTGTCACGATCAGGCAAGCGCATATCACCCAGGTTAGGCGCCGGAAGTCCGAAGTTATTGATGTAACCGATCAGCTCCATGATCATTTGCAGGATTATGACGAGCCAGGCCAGGTCCCCATCCCACATCGAACCGAGGTATTACGGGAATTAAGGCTCAGGGTGGGTCAATCCGTAAAGCTCGACCACCAACTAAACTAAAATTGGACTTACAAAATCAGAGTTGGTGGAGAAAGGTCTGGGACTGGGGAATAAATGTGAACATCCATCCTTGGATTCGAATAATTTCACACATACTGGTCGGGGTACAATTGGTCTTAGCAGTAAACATGGGGTATAATGGCCTGCCAGGCATGCAGGCACCACGCACAACAGGTCCCTGGGAATTAATAAAGCCTGTCCAACAGAGGGGCAGGAGGATTTAGCCTTCATTAATTTGATCGAAGCAACCAGGACTCCTGAAACCGTGTGACTGGCCAGCACGTTGGGGCAGGGAATACCGGGCCGTGCACAAAATCTAATAGGGATGGAGATAGGACGGTCGGTTAAAGGGGGACTAGGACTAGTCCCTTTACCGAAAGGGGGGAATTATTGTAGGGCATTAGGCACCTACTGAATATATAAATATATGTATGTTTAAAATGTTAGCCAAATATATAATGGCTGCCAGGGGGCTTAGCAAAGCATGATGGAGGCTCGGTTAGCCAAGTTAGCTAAAGCTGCTGACTGAGCACTGACCCTGGTCTCAGGGATATCTTGAATCAACAGCTTGAGACAAGATAGTATATAGAACACTGCGGTACCTAGTACAGAATGTCCTCAAGTCAGTGACCCCCATATAGGGTGCCTAGCAACCACGGAGATAAGGAGCTAGGCACCGGCAGAATCCATGAGCAACGAAGTTAAGGGGGGCCTGGAGAGCATCACACGGATAGGGATCCGCCCCCAACTGTCACAAACTGATCATGCAGCCCCCTGATGTACCAGGGTTAATTCTATTGGCCCATTTAAACCTATATGTAATCTATAATCATTATGATTGGATTGTGTCCAGCCGAAGTGGGCTGAGTAACTGTAATGAACTATTGTAAAACATATCAATATCGATGAATTTCTTTGTTCGGTGGAGTGGAGTGCCTGGAGTTGGACCAGAGGCTCTCTCCCCGCCGGCGTAATAAACGCCGTTTTGGCGTTGGAACCGACCCAGAGTGTCGAGAGATTCTTGCAGGAAAACATTCGCGCTAACACAGACACCACTCCGAAACAGGACAGGAGCAATCAGGGGCAACAGCAGAAGAAAGACTTGCCTTTATATAGCGCCGATCACTGCATCAGGTCGTCCCAAAGCGCATCACAGAAAAGGTGAAATGTAATCATTGTTGTAACGTAGGAAACAGCGAGGACTTCGGGGAGAACATCACTCTTCTTCCATATAGTATCATGCGATCTGCTAGAACCAGCCGAAAGGACAGACTGGACTTTGTGGTAACGTCTCAACCAATAGGCCTCCGACAGTGCAGCACTCCCTCAGTACTGTCCCTCCGACAGACAGCACTCCCTCAGTACTGCCCCTCCGACAGTGCAGCACTCCCTCAGTACTGCCCCTCCGACAGTGCAGCACTCCCTCAGTACTGCCCCTCCGACAGTGCAGCACTCACTCAGTACTGCCCCTCCAACAGTGCAGCACTCCCTCAGTACTGCCCCTCCGACAGTGCAGCACTCGCTCAGTACTGTCCCTCCGACAGTGCTGCACTCCCTCAGAACTGCTCCTCCTACAGTGCAGCACTCGCTCAGTACTGCCCCTCCGACAGTGCTGCACTCCCTCAGAACTGCTCCTCCTACAGTGCAGCACTCCCTCAGTACTGCCCCTCCGACAGTGCAGCACTCCCTCAGTACTGTCTCTCCAACAGACAGCACTCCCTCAGTACTGCCCCTCCGAAAGTGCGGCGCTCCCTCAGTACTGCCCCTCCGACAGTGCAGCACTCCCTTAGTACTGTCTCTCCAACAGTGCAGCACTCCCTCAGTACTGCCCCTCCGACAGTGCAGCACTCCCTCAGCACTGCCCCTCCGACAGTGCAGCACCTGCTCAGTACTGTCCCTCTGACAGTGCAGCACTCCCTCGGTACTGTCCCTCCGAAAGTGCAGCACTCCCTCAGTACCGACCCTCTGACAGTGTTGCACTCCCTCAGTACTGTCCCTCTGACAGTGCAGCACTCCCTCAGTACTGCCCCTCCAACAGTGCAGCACTCCCTCAGTACTGACCCTCCGACAATGCCGACACTCCCTCAGTACTGCCCCTCTGACAGTGCAGCACTCCCTCAGTACTGCCCCTCCGGCAGCGCAGCGCTCCCTCAGTACTGCCCCTCCGACAGTGCTGCACTCCCTCAGTACTGTCCCTCCAACAGACTGCACTCCCTCAGTACTGCCCCTCCGAAAGTGCTGCACTCCCTCAGTACTGCCCCTCCGACAGTGCTGCACTCCCTCAGTACTGCCCCTCCGACAGTGCAGCACTCCCTCAATACTGCCCCTCCGACAGTGCAGCACTCCCTCAGTACTGCCCCTCCGACAGTGCAGCATTCCCTCAGTACTGCCCCTCCGACAGTGCAGCACTCCCTCAGTACTATCCCTCCAACAGACAGCACTCCCTCAGTACTGCCCCTCTGACAGTGCAGCACTCCCTCAGTACTGTACCTCCAACAGACAGCACTCCCTCAGTACTGCCCCTCCGACAGTGCAGCACTCCCTCAGTACTGCCCCTCCGACAGTGATGCACTCCCTCAGTACTGCAGTGGACGTGTCAGCTTGGATGTTGTCCTCATGTCTCCAGAGGAAGGGTCGTGCGTAACATGGGAAGGATATTTCTAAAACATTCCTTGCAAGTTAGGCCCTAGACACAAGATTAAATGTTTAAGATTTTGAAGAGAGAGCAGGGGATAATGTTCACAGAGCGTTGGGAGGCGGTGGAATTCACTCCTGGGTTTAGTGTTTGGGACAGGAACTGTCTCAATATTCAGGGTTAGATTGGACAGGGGGTGAAGAGGGGATGAAAGGTCTTGGTGAGACCACGCCTGGAGTACTGTGCACAGTTTGCTCTCCTTATCGAAGGAAGGTTATACTTGCCTTGGAGGCGGTACAATGAAGGTTCACTTGATTGATACCTAGCATGAGAGGGTTGTCCTCTGAGGAGAGATTGTGTTGAATGGGCCTGTACTCTCTGAAGTTTAGAAGAATGAGAGGTTATCTCATGGAAAGATACCAAATTCTGAGGGGGCTTGTCAGGGTAGATACTGAGAGGTTCATTCCCCTTGCTGGAGAGTCTAGAGCCAGGGGGCCCATAGTCTCAGGATAAGGGAACGGCCAATTAGGACTGAGATGAGCCGGAATTTCTTCACTCAGAGGGCTGTGAATCTTTGGAATTCTCTGCCCCAGGGGGCTGTGGAAGCACAGTCATTGAGTATATTCAAGGCTGAGATCGATAGATTTTGGGGAACCAGGGGAATCAAGGGATATGGGGATCGGGCGCAAACGTGGAGATGAGGTTGAAGATCAGCCATGATCTTATTAAATGGCGGAGCAGGGTCGAGGGGCTGTAGGGCCTACTCCTGCTTCTAATTCTTATATTCTTATGAAGGGACATGGAACCAGGCTGAGTAAAGGGGATTGGGATAGTTTGCCCATGGGGTGGGTAGAGATTGGGTAAAGGGGATTGGGACAGTTTGCCCGTGGGATGGGTAGAGATTGGGTAAAGGGGATTGGGACAGTTTGCCCGTGGGGAGGGTAGAGATTGGGTAAAGGGGATTGGGACAGTTTGCACGTGGGGTGGGTAGAGATTGGGTAAAGGGGATTGGGACAGTTTGCCCGTGGGGAGGGTAGAGATTGGGTAAAGGGGATTGGGACAGTTTGCACGTGGGGTGGGTAGAGATTGGGTAAAGGGGATTGGGACAGTTTGCCCATGGGGTGGGTAGAGATTGGGTAAAGGGGATTGGGACAGTTTGCCCGTGGGAAGGGTAGAGATTGGGTAAAGGGGATTGGGACAGTTTGCCAGTGGGGTGGGTAGAGATTGGGTAAAGGGGATTGGGACAGTTTGCCCGTGGGGAGGGTAGAGATTGGGTAAAGGGGATTGGGACAGTTTGCCCATGGGGTGGGTAGAGATTGGGTAAAGGGGATTGGGACAGTTTGCCCGTGGGGAGGGTGGAGATTGGGTAAAGGGGATTGGGACAGTTTGCCCATGGGGAGGGTAAGAGATTGGGTAAAGGAGATTGGGACAGTTTGCCCGTGGGGAGGGTGGAGATTGGGTAAAGGGGATTGGGACGGTTTGCCCGTGGGGAGGGTAGAGATTGGGTAAAGGGGATTGGGACAGTTTGCCCGTGGGGAGGGTAGAGATTGGGTAAAGGGGATTGGGACAGTTTGCCCGTGGGGAGGGTAGAGATTGGGTAAAGGGGATTGGGACAGTTTGCCCGTGGGGAGGATAGAGATTGGGTAAAGGGGATTGGGACAGTTTGCACGTGGGGAGGATACAGGTTGGGTAAAGGGGATTGGGATAGTTTGCCCGTGGGGAGGGTAGAGATTGGGTAAAGGGGATTGGGACAGTTTGCCTGTGGGGTGGGTAGAGATTGGGTAAAGGGGATTGGGACAGTTTGCCCGTGGGGTGGGTAGAGATTGGGTAAAGGGGATTGGGACAGTTTGCCCATGGGGTGGGTAGAGATTGGGTAAAGGGGATTGGGACAGTTTGCCCGTGGGGAGGGTCGAGATTGGGTAAAGGGGATTGGGACAGTTTGCCCATGGGGTGGGTAGAGATTGGGTAAAGGGGATTGGGACAGTTTGCCCGTGGGGAGGGTGGAGATTGGGTAAAGGAGATTGGGAGGGTTTGCCCGTGGGGAGGGTGGAGATTGGGTAAAGGGGATTGGGACAGTTTGCCCGTGGGGAGGATAGAGATTGGGTAAAGGGGATTGGGACAGTTTGCCCGTGGGGAGGGTACAGGTTGGGTAAAGAGGATTGGGATAGTTTGCCCGTGGGGAGGGTAGAGATTGGGTAAAGGGGATTGGGACAGTTTGCACGTGGGGTGGGTAGAGATTGGGTAAAGGGGATTGGGACAGTTTGCCCATGGGGTGGGTAGAGATTGGGTAAAGGGGATTGGGACAGTTTGCCCGTGGGAAGGGTAGAGATTGGGTAAAGGGGATTGGGACAGTTTGCCAGTGGGGTGGGTAGAGATTGGGTAAAGGGGATTGGGACAGTTTGCCCGTGGGGAGGGTAGAGATTGGGTAAAGGGGATTGGGACAGTTTGCCCATGGGGTGGGTAGAGATTGGGTAAAGGGGATTGGGACAGTTTGCCCGTGGGGAGGGTGGAGATTGGGTAAAGGGGATTGGGACAGTTTGCCCATGGGGAGGGTAAGAGATTGGGTAAAGGAGATTGGGACAGTTTGCCCGTGGGGAGGGTGGAGATTGGGTAAAGGGGATTGGGACGGTTTGCCCGTGGGGAGGGTAGAGATTGGGTAAAGGGGATTGGGACAGTTTGCCCGTGGGGAGGGTAGAGATTGGGTAAAGGGGATTGGGACAGTTTGCCCGTGGGGAGGGTAGAGATTGGGTAAAGGGGATTGGGACAGTTTGCCCGTGGGGAGGATAGAGATTGGGTAAAGGGGATTGGGACAGTTTGCACGTGGGGAGGATACAGGTTGGGTAAAGGGGATTGGGATAGTTTGCCCGTGGGGAGGGTAGAGATTGGGTAAAGGGGATTGGGACAGTTTGCCTGTGGGGTGGGTAGAGATTGGGTAAAGGGGATTGGGACAGTTTGCCCGTGGGGTGGGTAGAGATTGGGTAAAGGGGATTGGGACAGTTTGCCCATGGGGTGGGTAGAGATTGGGTAAAGGGGATTGGGACAGTTTGCCCGTGGGGAGGGTCGAGATTGGGTAAAGGGGATTGGGACAGTTTGCCCATGGGGTGGGTAGAGATTGGGTAAAGGGGATTGGGACAGTTTGCCCGTGGGGAGGGTGGAGATTGGGTAAAGGAGATTGGGAGGGTTTGCCCGTGGGGAGGGTGGAGATTGGGTAAAGGGGATTGGGACAGTTTGCCCGTGGGGAGGATAGAGATTGGGTAAAGGGGATTGGGACAGTTTGCCCGTGGGGAGGGTACAGGTTGGGTAAAGAGGATTGGGATAGTTTGCCCGTGCACTCCCTCAGTACTGCCCCTCCGACAGTGCTGCACTCCCTCAGTACTGACCCTCCGACAATGCCGACACTCCCTCAGTACTGCCCCTCTGACAGTGCAGCACTCCCTCAGTACTGACCCTCCGGCAGCGCAGCGCTCCCTCAGTACTGCCCCTCCGACAGTGCTGCACTCCCTCAGTACTATCCCTCCAACAGACTGCACTCCCTCAGTACTGCCCCTCCGACAGTGCTGCACTCCCTCAGTACTGCCCGTCCGACAGTGCTGCACTCCCTCAGTACTGCCCCTCCGACAGTGCAGCACTCCCTCAATACTGCCCCTCTGACAGTGCAGCACTCCCTCAGTACTGACCCTCCGGCAGCGCAGCGCTCCCTCAGTACTGCCCCTCCGACAGTGCTGCACTCCCTCAGTACTATCCCTCCAACAGACTGCACTCCCTCAGTACTGCCCCTCCGACAGTGCTGCACTCCCTCAGTACTGCCCCTCCGACAGTGCTGCACTCCCTCAGTACTGCCCCTCCGACAGTGCAGCACTCCCTCAATACTGCCCCTCCGACAGTGCAGCACTCCCTCATTACTGCCCCTCCGACAGTGCAGCATTCCCTCAGTACTGCCCCTCCGACAATGCAGCACTCCCTCAGTACTGCCCCTCCGACAGTGCAGCACTCCCTCAGTACTGTCTCTCCGTAAGTGCAGCACTCCCTCAGTACCGACCCTCTGACAGTGTTGCACTCCCACAGTACTGTCCCTCTGACAGTGCAGCACTCCCTCAGTACTGTCTCTCCGTAAGTGCAGCACTCCCTCAGTACCGACCCTCCGAAAGTGCGGCGCTCCCTCAGTACTGCCCCTCCGACAGTGCAGCACTCCCTCAGTACTGTCTCTCCAACAGTGCTGCACTCCCTCAGTACTGCCCCTCCGACAGTGCAGCACTCCCTCAATACTGCCCCTCCGACAGTGCAGCACTCCCTCATTACTGCCCCTCCGACAGTGCAGCATTCCCTCAGTACTGCCCCTCCGACAATGCAGCACTCCCTCAGTACTGCCCCTCGGACAGTGCAGCACTCCCTCATTACTGCCCCTCCGACAGTGCAGCATTCCCTCAGTACTGCCCCTCCGACAATGCAGCACTCCCTCAGTACTGCCCCTCCGACAGTGCAGCACTCCCTCAGTACTGTCTCTCCGTAAGTGCAGCACTCCCTCAGTACCGACCCTCCGAAAGTGCGGCGCTCCCTCAGTACTGCCCCTCCGACAGTGCAGCACTCCCTCAGTACTGTCTCTCCAACAGTGCAGCACTCCCTCAGTACTGCCCCTCCGACAGTGCAGCACTCCCTCAGCACTGCCCCTCCGACAGTGCAGCACCTGCTCAGTACTGTTCCTCTGACAGTGCAGCACTCCCTCGGTACTGTCCCTCCGTAAGTGCAGCACTCCCTCAGTACCGACCCTCTGACAGTGTTGCACTCCCACAGTACTTTCCCTCTGACAGTGCAGCACTCCCTCAGTACTGCCCCTCCAACAGTGCAGCACTCCCTCAGTACTGACCCTCCGACAATGCCGACACTCCCTCAGTACTGCCCCTCTGACAGTGCAGCACTCCCTCAGTACTGCCCCTCCGACAGTGCAGCATTCCCTCAGTACTGCCGCTCCGACAGTGCAGCACTCCCTCAGTACTGTCCCTCCAACAGACAGCACTCCCTCAGTACTGCCCCCCTGACAGTGCAGCACTCCCTCAGTGCTGTCCCTCCAACAGACAGCACTCCCTCAGTACTGCCCCTCTGACAGTGCAGCACTCCCTCAGTACTGTCCCTCCAACAGACAGCACTCCCTCAGTACTGACCCTCCGACAGTGCAGCACTCCCTAAGTACTGCCCCTCCGACAGTGATGCACTCCCTCAGTACTGCCCCTCCGACAGTGATGCACTCCCTCAGTACTGCCCCTCCGACAGTGATGCACTCCCTCAGTACTGCACCTCCGACAGTGATGCACTCCCTCAGTACTGCAGTGGACGTGTCAGCTTGGATGTTGTCCTCATGTCTCCAGAGGAAGGGTCGTGCGTAACATGGGAAGGATATTTCTAAAACATTCCTTGCAAGTTAGGCCCTAGACACAAGATTAAATGTTTAAGATTTTGAAGAGAGAGCAGGGGATAATGTTCACAGAGCGTTGGGAGGCGGTGGAATTCACTCCTGGGTTTAGTGTTTGGGACAGGAACTGTCTCAATATTCAGGGTTAGATTGGACAGGGGTTGAAGAGGGGATGAAAGGTCTTGGTGAGACCACGCCTGGAGTACTGTGCACAGTTTGCTCTCCTTATCGAAGGAAGGTTATACTTGCCTTGGAGGCGGTACAACGAAGGTTCACTTGATTGATACCTAGCATGAGAGGGTTGTCCTCTGAGGAGAGATTGTGTTGAATGGGCCTGTACTCTCTGAAGTTTAGAAGAATGAGAGGTTATCTCATGGAAAGATACCAAATTCTGAGGGGGCTTGTCAGGGTAGATACTGAGAGGTTCATTCCCCTGGCTGGAGAGTCTAGAGCCAGGGGGCCCACAGTCTCAGGATAAGGGAACGGCCAATTAGGACTGAGATGAGCCGGAATTTCTTCACTCAGAGGGCTGTGAATCTTTGGAATTCTCTGCCCCAGGGGGCTGTGGAAGCACAGTCATTGAGTATATTCAAGGCTGAGATCGATAGATTTTGGGGAACCAGGGGAATCAAGGGATATGGGGATCGGGCGCAAACGTGGAGATGAGGTTGAAGATCAGCCATGATCTTATTAAATGGCGGAGCAGGGTCGAGGGGCTGTAGGGCCTACTCCTGCTTCTAATTCTTATATTCTTATGAAGGGACATGGAACCAGGCTGAGTAAAGGGGATTGGGATAGTTTGCCCGTGGGGAGGGTGGAGATTGGGTAAAGGGGATTGGGACAGTTTGCCCGTGGGGAGGGTGGAGATTGGGTAAAGGGGATTGGGACAGTTTGCCCGTGGGGAGGGTACAGGTTGGGTAAAGGGGATTGGGACAGTTTGCCCGTGGGGAGGGTACAGATTGGGTAAAGGGGATTGGGACAGTTTGCCCGTGGGGAGCGTAGAGATTGGGTAAAGGGGATTGGGACAGTTTGCCCGTGGGGTGGGTAGAGATTGGGTAAAGGGGATTGGGACAGTTTGCCTGTGGGGAGGGTAGAGATTGGGTAAAGGGGATTGAGACAGTTTGCCCGTGGGGTGGGTAGAGATTGGGTAAAGGGGATTGGGACAGTTTGCCCATGGGGTGGGTAGAGATTGGGTAAAGGGGATTGGGACAGTTTGCCCATGGGGAGGGTAAGAGATTGGGTAAAGGAGATTGGGACGGTTTGCCCGTGGGGAGGGTGGAGATTGGGTAAAGGGGATTGGGACGGTTTGCCCGTGGGGAGGGTAGAGATTGGGTAAAGGGGATTGGGACAGTTTACCCGTGGGGAGGGTAGAGATTGGGTAAAGGGGATTGGGACAGTTTGCCCGTGGGGTGGGTAGAGATTGGGTAAAGGGGATTGGGACAGTTTGCCCATGGGGTGGGTAGAGATTGGGTAAAGGGGATTGGGACAGTTTGCCCGTGGGGAGGGAGGAGATTGGGTAAAGGGGATTGGGACAGTTTGCCCATGGGGAGGGTAAGAGATTGGGTAAAGGAGATTGGGACGGTTTGCCCGTGGGGAGGGTGGAGATTGGGTAAAGGGGATTGGGACGGTTTGCCCGTGGGGAGGGTAGAGATTGGGTAAAGGGGATTGGGACAGTTTGCCCGTGGGGAGGGTAGAGATTGGGTAAAGGGGATTGGGACAGTTTGCTCGTGGGGAGGGTAGAGATTGGATAAAGGGGATTGGGACAGTTTCCCCGTGGGGTGGGTAGAGATTGGGTAAAGGCGATTGGGACAGTTTGCCCGTGGGGAGGGTAGAGATTGGGTAAAGGGGATGGGGACAGTTTGCCCGTGGGGAGGGTAGAGATTGGGTAAAGGGGATTGGGACGGTTTGCCCGTGGGGAGGGTGGAGATTGGGTAAAGGGGATTGGGACAGTTTGCCCGTGGGGAGGGTACAGGTTTGGTAAAGGGGATTGGGACAGTTTGCCCGTGGGGAGGGTAGAGATTGGGTAAAGGGGATGGGGACAGTTTGCCCGTGGGGAGGGTAGAGATTGGGTAAAGGGGATTGGGACGGTTTGCCCATGGGGAGGGTAGAGATTGGGTAAAGGGAATTGGGACAGTTTGTCCGTGGGATGGGTAGAGATTGGGTAAAGGGGATGGGGACAGTTTGCCCATGGGGAGGGTGGAGATTGGGTAAAGGGGATTGGGACAGTTTGCCCGTGGGGAGGGTAGAGATTGGGTAAAGGGGATTGGGACAGTTTGCCCGTGGGGAGAGTAGAGATTGGGTAAAGGGGATTGGGACAGTTTGCTCGTGGGGAGGGTAGAGATTGGGTATAGGGGATTGGGACAGTTTGCCCGTGGGGAGAGTAGAGATTGGGTAAAGGGGATTGGGACAGTTTGCCCGTGGGGAGGGTAGAGATTGGGTAAAGGGGATTGGGGCAGTTTGCCCGTGGGGAAGGGTGGAGATTGGGTAAAGGGGATTGGGACAGTTTGCCCGTGGGGAGGGTACAGGTTTGGTAAAGGGGATTGGGACAGTTTGCCCATGGGGAGGGTAGAGATTGGGTAAAGGGGATTGGGACAGTTTGCCCGTGGGGAGCGTAGAGATTGGGTAAAGGGAATTGGGACAGTTTGTCCGTGGGATGGGTAGAGATTGGGTAAAGGGAATTGGGACAGTTTGTCCGTGGGATGGGTAGAGATTGGGTAAAGGGGATGGGGACAGTTTGCCCACGGGGAGGGTAGAGATTGGGTAAAGGGGATTGGGACAGTTTGTCCGTGGGATGGGTAGAGATTGGATAAAGGGGATGGGGACAGTTTGCCCACGGGGAGGGTAGAGATTGGGTAAAGGGGATTGGGACAGTTTGCCCGTGGGGTGGGTAGAGATTGGGTAAAGGGGATTGGGACAGTTTGCCTGTGGGGAGGGTAGAGATTGGGTAAAGGGGATTGGGACAGTTTGCCCATGGGGTGGGTAGAGATTGGGTAAAGGGGATTGGGACAGTTTGCCCGTGGGGAGGGTCGAGATTGGGTAAAGGGGATTGGGACAGTTTGCCCATGGGGTGGGTATAGATTGGGTAAAGGGGATTGGGACAGTTTGCCCGTGGGGAGGGTGGAGATTGGGTAAAGGAGATTGGGAGGGTTTGCCCGTGGGGAGGGTGGAGATTGGGTAAAGGGGATTGGGACAGTTTGCCCGTGGGGAGGATAGAGATTGGGTAAAGGGGATTGGGACAGTTTGGCCGTGGGGAGGGTACAGGTTGGGTAAAGAGGATTGGGATAGTTTGCCCGTGGGGAGGGTAGAGATTGGGTAAAGGGGATTGGGACAGTTTGCACGTGGGGTGGGTAGAGATTGGGTAAAGGGGATTGGGACAGTTTGCCCATGGGGTGGGTAGAGATTGGGTAAAGGGGATTGGGACAGTTTGCCCGTGGGAAGGGTAGAGATTGGGTAAAGGGGATTGGGACAGTTTGCCAGTGGGGTGGGTAGAGATTGGGTAAAGGGGATTGGGACAGTTTGCCCGTGGGGAGGGTAGAGATTGGGTAAAGGGGATTGGGACAGTTTGCCCATGGGGTGGGTAGAGATTGGGTAAAGGGGATTGGGACAGTTTGCCCGTGGGGAGGGTGGAGATTGGGTAAAGGGGATTGGGACAGTTTGCCCATGGGGAGGGTAAGAGATTGGGTAAAGGAGATTGGGACAGTTTGCCCGTGGGGAGGGTGGAGATTGGGTAAAGGGGATTGGGACGGTTTGCCCGTGGGGAGGGTAGAGATTGGGTAAAGGGGATTGGGACAGTTTGCCCGTGGGGAGGGTAGAGATTGGGTAAAGGGGATTGGGACAGTTTGCCCGTGGGGAGGGTAGAGATTGGGTAAAGGGGATTGGGACAGTTTGCCCGTGGGGAGGATAGAGATTGGGTAAAGGGGATTGGGACAGTTTGCACGTGGGGAGGATACAGGTTGGGTAAAGGGGATTGGGATAGTTTGCCCGTGGGGAGGGTAGAGATTGGGTAAAGGGGATTGGGACAGTTTGCCTGTGGGGTGGGTAGAGATTGGGTAAAGGGGATTGGGACAGTTTGCCCGTGGGGTGGGTAGAGATTGGGTAAAGGGGATTGGGACAGTTTGCCCATGGGGTGGGTAGAGATTGGGTAAAGGGGATTGGGACAGTTTGCCCGTGGGGAGGGTCGAGATTGGGTAAAGGGGATTGGGACAGTTTGCCCATGGGGTGGGTAGAGATTGGGTAAAGGGGATTGGGACAGTTTGCCCGTGGGGAGGGTGGAGATTGGGTAAAGGAGATTGGGAGGGTTTGCCCGTGGGGAGGGTGGAGATTGGGTAAAGGGGATTGGGACAGTTTGCCCGTGGGGAGGATAGAGATTGGGTAAAGGGGATTGGGACAGTTTGCCCGTGGGGAGGGTACAGGTTGGGTAAAGAGGATTGGGATAGTTTGCCCGTGGGGAGGGTAGAGATTGGGTAAAGGGGATTGGGACAGTTTGCACGTGGGGTGGGTAGAGATTGGGTAAAGGGGATTGGGACAGTTTGCCCATGGGGTGGGTAGAGATTGGGTAAAGGGGATTGGGACAGTTTGCCCGTGGGAAGGGTAGAGATTGGGTAAAGGGGATTGGGACAGTTTGCCAGTGGGGTGGGTAGAGATTGGGTAAAGGGGATTGGGACAGTTTGCCCGTGGGGAGGGTAGAGATTGGGTAAAGGGGATTGGGACAGTTTGCCCATGGGGTGGGTAGAGATTGGGTAAAGGGGATTGGGACAGTTTGCCCGTGGGGAGGGTGGAGATTGGGTAAAGGGGATTGGGACAGTTTGCCCATGGGGAGGGTAAGAGATTGGGTAAAGGAGATTGGGACAGTTTGCCCGTGGGGAGGGTGGAGATTGGGTAAAGGGGATTGGGACGGTTTGCCCGTGGGGAGGGTAGAGATTGGGTAAAGGGGATTGGGACAGTTTGCCCGTGGGGAGGGTAGAGATTGGGTAAAGGGGATTGGGACAGTTTGCCCGTGGGGAGGGTAGAGATTGGGTAAAGGGGATTGGGACAGTTTGCCCGTGGGGAGGATAGAGATTGGGTAAAGGGGATTGGGACAGTTTGCACGTGGGGAGGATACAGGTTGGGTAAAGGGGATTGGGATAGTTTGCCCGTGGGGAGGGTAGAGATTGGGTAAAGGGGATTGGGACAGTTTGCCTGTGGGGTGGGTAGAGATTGGGTAAAGGGGATTGGGACAGTTTGCCCGTGGGGTGGGTAGAGATTGGGTAAAGGGGATTGGGACAGTTTGCCCATGGGGTGGGTAGAGATTGGGTAAAGGGGATTGGGACAGTTTGCCCGTGGGGAGGGTCGAGATTGGGTAAAGGGGATTGGGACAGTTTGCCCATGGGGTGGGTAGAGATTGGGTAAAGGGGATTGGGACAGTTTGCCCGTGGGGAGGGTGGAGATTGGGTAAAGGAGATTGGGAGGGTTTGTCCGTGGGATGGGTAGAGATTGGGTAAAGGGGATGGGGACAGTTTGCCCACGGGGAGGGTAGAGATTGGGTAAAGGGGATTGGGACAGTTTGTCCGTGGGATGGGTAGAGATTGGATAAAGGGGATGGGGACAGTTTGCCCACGGGGAGGGTAGAGATTGGGTAAAGGGGATTGGGACAGTTTGCCCGTGGGGTGGGTAGAGATTGGGTAAAGGGGATTGGGACAGTTTGCCTGTGGGGAGGGTAGAGATTGGGTAAAGGGGATTGGGACAGTTTGCCCATGGGGTGGGTAGAGATTGGGTAAAGGGGATTGGGACAGTTTGCCCGTGGGGAGGGTCGAGATTGGGTAAAGGGGATTGGGACAGTTTGCCCATGGGGTGGGTATAGATTGGGTAAAGGGGATTGGGACAGTTTGCCCGTGGGGAGGGTGGAGATTGGGTAAAGGAGATTGGGAGGGTTTGCCCGTGGGGAGGGTGGAGATTGGGTAAAGGGGATTGGGACAGTTTGCCCGTGGGGAGGATAGAGATTGGGTAAAGGGGATTGGGACAGTTTGCCCGTGGGGAGGGTACAGGTTGGGTAAAGAGGATTGGGATAGTTTGCCCGTGGGGAGGGTAGAGATTGGGTAAAGGGGATTGGGACAGTTTGCACGTGGGGTGGGTAGAGATTGGGTAAAGGGGATTGGGACAGTTTGCCCATGGGGTGGGTAGAGATTGGGTAAAGGGGATTGGGACAGTTTGCCCGTGGGAAGGGTAGAGATTGGGTAAAGGGGATTGGGACAGTTTGCCAGTGGGGTGGGTAGAGATTGGGTAAAGGGGATTGGGACAGTTTGCCCGTGGGGAGGGTAGAGATTGGGTAAAGGGGATTGGGACAGTTTGCCCATGGGGTGGGTAGAGATTGGGTAAAGGGGATTGGGACAGTTTGCCCGTGGGGAGGGTGGAGATTGGGTAAAGGGGATTGGGACAGTTTGCCCATGGGGAGGGTAAGAGATTGGGTAAAGGAGATTGGGACAGTTTGCCCGTGGGGAGGGTGGAGATTGGGTAAAGGGGATTGGGACGGTTTGCCCGTGGGGAGGGTAGAGATTGGGTAAAGGGGATTGGGACAGTTTGCCCGTGGGGAGGGTAGAGATTGGGTAAAGGGGATTGGGACAGTTTGCCCGTGGGGAGGGTAGAGATTGGGTAAAGGGGATTGGGACAGTTTGCCCGTGGGGAGGATAGAGATTGGGTAAAGGGGATTGGGACAGTTTGCACGTGGGGAGGATACAGGTTGGGTAAAGGGGATTGGGATAGTTTGCCCGTGGGGAGGGTAGAGATTGGGTAAAGGGGATTGGGACAGTTTGCCTGTGGGGTGGGTAGAGATTGGGTAAAGGGGATTGGGACAGTTTGCCCGTGGGGTGGGTAGAGATTGGGTAAAGGGGATTGGGACAGTTTGCCCATGGGGTGGGTAGAGATTGGGTAAAGGGGATTGGGACAGTTTGCCCGTGGGGAGGGTCGAGATTGGGTAAAGGGGATTGGGACAGTTTGCCCATG
The DNA here is from genome assembly GCF_044704955.1 of Pristiophorus japonicus. Taxonomy (NCBI): domain Eukaryota; kingdom Metazoa; phylum Chordata; class Chondrichthyes; family Pristiophoridae; genus Pristiophorus; species Pristiophorus japonicus. The sequence goes on along the minus strand of NC_091981.1, from coordinate 298,014,737 downwards.
GGGTGGGTAGAGATTGGGTAAAGGGGATTGGGACAGTTTGCCCGTGGGGAGGGTGGAGATTGGGTAAAGGAGATTGGGAGGGTTTGCCCGTGGGGAGGGTGGAGATTGGGTAAAGGGGATTGGGACAGTTTGCCCGTGGGGAGGATAGAAATTGGGTAAAGGGGATTGGGACAGTTTGCCCGTGGGGAGGGTACAGGTTGGGTAAAGAGGATTGGGATAGTTTGCCCGTGGGGAGGGTAGAGATTGGGTAAAGGGGATTGGGACAGTTTGCACGTGGGGTGGGTAGAGATTGGGTAAAGGGGATTGGGACAGTTTGCCCATGGGGTGGGTAGAGATTGGGTAAAGGGGATTGGGACAGTTTGCCCGTGGGAAGGGTAGAGATTGGGTAAAGGGGATTGGGACAGTTTGCCAGTGGGGTGGGTAGAGATTGGGTAAAGGGGATTGGGACAGTTTGCCCGTGGGGAGGGTAGAGATTGGGTAAAGGGGATTGGGACAGTTTGCCCATGGGGTGGGTAGAGATTGGGTAAAGGGGATTGGGACAGTTTGCCCGTGGGGAGGGTGGAGATTGGGTAAAGGGGATTGGGACAGTTTGCCCATGGGGAGGGTAAGAGATTGGGTAAAGGAGATTGGGACAGTTTGCCCGTGGGGAGGGTGGAGATTGGGTAAAGGGGATTGGGACGGTTTGCCCGTGGGGAGGGTAGAGATTGGGTAAAGGGGATTGGGACAGTTTGCCCGTGGGGAGGGTAGAGATTGGGTAAAGGGGATTGGGACAGTTTGCCCGTGGGGAGGGTAGAGATTGGGTAAAGGGGATTGGGACAGTTTGCCCGTGGGGAGGATAGAGATTGGGTAAAGGGGATTGGGACAGTTTGCACGTGGGGAGGATACAGGTTGGGTAAAGGGGATTGGGATAGTTTGCCCGTGGGGAGGGTAGAGATTGGGTAAAGGGGATTGGGACAGTTTGCCTGTGGGGTGGGTAGAGATTGGGTAAAGGGGATTGGGACAGTTTGCCCGTGGGGTGGGTAGAGATTGGGTAAAGGGGATTGGGACAGTTTGCCCGTGGGGAGGGTCGAGATTGGGTAAAGGGGATTGGGACAGTTTGCCCATGGGGTGGGTAGAGATTGGGTAAAGGGGATTGGGACAGTTTGCCCGTGGGGAGGGTGGAGATTGGGTAAAGGAGATTGGGAGGGTTTGCCCGTGGGGAGGGTGGAGATTGGGTAAAGGGGATTGGGACAGTTTGCCCGTGGGGAGGATAGAGATTGGGTAAAGGGGATTGGGACAGTTTGCCCGTGGGGAGGGTACAGGTTGGGTAAAGAGGATTGGGATAGTTTGCCCGTGCACTCCCTCAGTACTGCCCCTCCGACAGTGCTGCACTCCCTCAGTACTGACCCTCCGACAATGCCGACACTCCCTCAGTACTGCCCCTCTGACAGTGCAGCACTCCCTCAGTACTGACCCTCCGGCAGCGCAGCGCTCCCTCAGTACTGCCCCTCCGACAGTGCTGCACTCCCTCAGTACTATCCCTCCAACAGACTGCACTCCCTCAGTACTGCCCCTCCGACAGTGCTGCACTCCCTCAGTACTGCCCGTCCGACAGTGCTGCACTCCCTCAGTACTGCCCCTCCGACAGTGCAGCACTCCCTCAATACTGCCCCTCTGACAGTGCAGCACTCCCTCAGTACTGACCCTCCGGCAGCGCAGCGCTCCCTCAGTACTGCCCCTCCGACAGTGCTGCACTCCCTCAGTACTATCCCTCCAACAGACTGCACTCCCTCAGTACTGCCCCTCCGACAGTGCTGCACTCCCTCAGTACTGCCCCTCCGACAGTGCTGCACTCCCTCAGTACTGCCCCTCCGACAGTGCAGCACTCCCTCAATACTGCCCCTCCGACAGTGCAGCACTCCCTCATTACTGCCCCTCCGACAGTGCAGCATTCCCTCAGTACTGCCCCTCCGACAATGCAGCACTCCCTCAGTACTGCCCCTCCGACAGTGCAGCACTCCCTCAGTACTGTCTCTCCGTAAGTGCAGCACTCCCTCAGTACCGACCCTCTGACAGTGTTGCACTCCCACAGTACTGTCCCTCTGACAGTGCAGCACTCCCTCAGTACTGTCTCTCCGTAAGTGCAGCACTCCCTCAGTACCGACCCTCCGAAAGTGCGGCGCTCCCTCAGTACTGCCCCTCCGACAGTGCAGCACTCCCTCAGTACTGTCTCTCCAACAGTGCTGCACTCCCTCAGTACTGCCCCTCCGACAGTGCAGCACTCCCTCAATACTGCCCCTCCGACAGTGCAGCACTCCCTCATTACTGCCCCTCCGACAGTGCAGCATTCCCTCAGTACTGCCCCTCCGACAATGCAGCACTCCCTCAGTACTGCCCCTCGGACAGTGCAGCACTCCCTCATTACTGCCCCTCCGACAGTGCAGCATTCCCTCAGTACTGCCCCTCCGACAATGCAGCACTCCCTCAGTACTGCCCCTCCGACAGTGCAGCACTCCCTCAGTACTGTCTCTCCGTAAGTGCAGCACTCCCTCAGTACCGACCCTCCGAAAGTGCGGCGCTCCCTCAGTACTGCCCCTCCGACAGTGCAGCACTCCCTCAGTACTGTCTCTCCAACAGTGCAGCACTCCCTCAGTACTGCCCCTCCGACAGTGCAGCACTCCCTCAGCACTGCCCCTCCGACAGTGCAGCACCTGCTCAGTACTGTTCCTCTGACAGTGCAGCACTCCCTCGGTACTGTCCCTCCGTAAGTGCAGCACTCCCTCAGTACCGACCCTCTGACAGTGTTGCACTCCCACAGTACTTTCCCTCTGACAGTGCAGCACTCCCTCAGTACTGCCCCTCCAACAGTGCAGCACTCCCTCAGTACTGACCCTCCGACAATGCCGACACTCCCTCAGTACTGCCCCTCTGACAGTGCAGCACTCCCTCAGTACTGCCCCTCCGACAGTGCAGCATTCCCTCAGTACTGCCGCTCCGACAGTGCAGCACTCCCTCAGTACTGTCCCTCCAACAGACAGCACTCCCTCAGTACTGCCCCCCTGACAGTGCAGCACTCCCTCAGTGCTGTCCCTCCAACAGACAGCACTCCCTCAGTACTGCCCCTCTGACAGTGCAGCACTCCCTCAGTACTGCCCCTCCAACAGACAGCACTCCCTCAGTACTGACCCTCCGACAGTGCAGCACTCCCTAAGTACTGCCCCTCCGACAGTGATGCACTCCCTCAGTACTGCCCCTCCGACAGTGATGCACTCCCTCAGTACTGCCCCTCCGACAGTGATGCACTCCCTCAGTACTGCACCTCCGACAGTGATGCACTCCCTCAGTACTGCAGTGGACGTGTCAGCTTGGATGTTGTCCTCATGTCTCCAGAGGAAGGGTCGTGCGTAACATGGGAAGGATATTTCTAAAACATTCCTTGCAAGTTAGGCCCTAGACACAAGATTAAATGTTTAAGATTTTGAAGAGAGAGCAGGGGATAATGTTCACAGAGCGTTGGGAGGCGGTGGAATTCACTCCTGGGTTTAGTGTTTGGGACAGGAACTGTCTCAATATTCAGGGTTAGATTGGACAGGGGTTGAAGAGGGGATGAAAGGTCTTGGTGAGACCACGCCTGGAGTACTGTGCACAGTTTGCTCTCCTTATCGAAGGAAGGTTATACTTGCCTTGGAGGCGGTACAACGAAGGTTCACTTGATTGATACCTAGCATGAGAGGGTTGTCCTCTGAGGAGAGATTGTGTTGAATGGGCCTGTACTCTCTGAAGTTTAGAAGAATGAGAGGTTATCTTATGGAAAGATACCAAATTCTGAGGGGGCTTGTCAGGGTAGATACTGAGAGGTTCATTCCCCTGGCTGGAGAGTCTAGAGCCAGGGGGCCCACAGTCTCAGGATAAGGGAACGGCCAATTAGGACTGAGATGAGCCGGAATTTCTTCACTCAGAGGGCTGTGAATCTTTGGAATTCTCTGCCCCAGGGGGCTGTGGAAGCACAGTCATTGAGTATATTCAAGGCTGAGATCGATAGATTTTGGGGAACCAGGGGAATCAAGGGATATGGGGATCGGGCGCAAACGTGGAGATGAGGTTGAAGATCAGCCATGATCTTATTAAATGGCGGAGCAGGGTCGAGGGGCTGTAGGGCCTACTCCTGCTTCTAATTCTTATATTCTTATGAAGGGACATGGAACCAGGCTGAGTAAAGGGGATTGGGATAGTTTGCCCGTGGGGAGGGTGGAGATTGGGTAAAGGGGATTGGGACAGTTTGCCCGTGGGGAGGGTGGAGATTGGGTAAAGGGGATTGGGACAGTTTGCCCGTGGGGAGGGTACAGGTTGGGTAAAGGGGATTGGGACAGTTTGCCCGTGGGGAGGGTACAGATTGGGTAAAGGGGATTGGGACAGTTTGCCCGTGGGGAGCGTAGAGATTGGGTAAAGGGGATTGGGACAGTTTGCCCGTGGGGTGGGTAGAGATTGGGTAAAGGGGATTGGGACAGTTTGCCTGTGGGGAGGGTAGAGATTGGGTAAAGGGGATTGAGACAGTTTGCCCGTGGGGTGGGTAGAGATTGGGTAAAGGGGATTGGGACAGTTTGCCCATGGGGTGGGTAGAGATTGGGTAAAGGGGATTGGGACAGTTTGCCCATGGGGAGGGTAAGAGATTGGGTAAAGGAGATTGGGACGGTTTGCCCGTGGGGAGGGTGGAGATTGGGTAAAGGGGATTGGGACGGTTTGCCCGTGGGGAGGGTAGAGATTGGGTAAAGGGGATTGGGACAGTTTACCCGTGGGGAGGGTAGAGATTGGGTAAAGGGGATTGGGACAGTTTGCCCGTGGGGTGGGTAGAGATTGGGTAAAGGGGATTGGGACAGTTTGCCCATGGGGTGGGTAGAGATTGGGTAAAGGGGATTGGGACAGTTTGCCCGTGGGGAGGGAGGAGATTGGGTAAAGGGGATTGGGACAGTTTGCCCATGGGGAGGGTAAGAGATTGGGTAAAGGAGATTGGGACGGTTTGCCCGTGGGGAGGGTGGAGATTGGGTAAAGGGGATTGGGACGGTTTGCCCGTGGGGAGGGTAGAGATTGGGTAAAGGGGATTGGGACAGTTTGCCCGTGGGGAGGGTAGAGATTGGGTAAAGGGGATTGGGACAGTTTGCTCGTGGGGAGGGTAGAGATTGGGTAAAGGGGATTGGGACAGTTTCCCCGTGGGGTGGGTAGAGATTGGGTAAAGGCGATTGGGACAGTTTGCCCGTGGGGAGGGTAGAGATTGGGTAAAGGGGATGGGGACAGTTTGCCCGTGGGGAGGGTAGAGATTGGGTAAAGGGGATTGGGACGGTTTGCCCGTGGGGAGGGTGGAGATTGGGTAAAGGGGATTGGGACAGTTTGCCCGTGGGGAGGGTACAGGTTTGGTAAAGGGGATTGGGACAGTTTGCCCGTGGGGAGGGTAGAGATTGGGTAAAGGGGATGGGGACAGTTTGCCCGTGGGGAGGGTAGAGATTGGGTAAAGGGGATTGGGACGGTTTGCCCATGGGGAGGGTAGAGATTGGGTAAAGGGAATTGGGACAGTTTGTCCGTGGGATGGGTAGAGATTGGGTAAAGGGGATGGGGACAGTTTGCCCATGGGGAGGGTGGAGATTGGGTAAAGGGGATTGGGACAGTTTGCCCGTGGGGAGGGTAGAGATTGGGTAAAGGGGATTGGGACAGTTTGCCCGTGGGGAGAGTAGAGATTGGGTAAAGGGGATTGGGACAGTTTGCTCGTGGGGAGGGTAGAGATTGGGTATAGGGGATTGGGACAGTTTGCCCGTGGGGAGAGTAGAGATTGGGTAAAGGGGATTGGGACAGTTTGCCCGTGGGGAGGGTAGAGATTGGGTAAAGGGGATTGGGGCAGTTTGCCCGTGGGGAAGGGTGGAGATTGGGTAAAGGGGATTGGGACAGTTTGCCCGTGGGGAGGGTACAGGTTTGGTAAAGGGGATTGGGACAGTTTGCCCATGGGGAGGGTAGAGATTGGGTAAAGGGGATTGGGACAGTTTGCCCGTGGGGAGCGTAGAGATTGGGTAAAGGGAATTGGGACAGTTTGCCCGTGGGATGGGTAGAGATTGGGTAAAGGGAATTGGGACAGTTTGTCCGTGGGATGGGTAGAGATTGGGTAAAGGGGATGGGGACAGTTTGCCCACGGGGAGGGTAGAGATTGGGTAAAGGGGATTGGGACAGTTTGTCCGTGGGATGGGTAGAGATTGGATAAAGGGGATGGGGACAGTTTGCCCACGGGGAGGGTAGAGATTGGGTAAAGGGGATTGGGACAGTTTGCCCGTGGGGTGGGTAGAGATTGGGTAAAGGGGATTGGGACAGTTTGCCTGTGGGGAGGGTAGAGATTGGGTAAAGGGGATTGGGACAGTTTGCCCGTGAGGTGGGTAGAGATTGGGTAAAGGGGATTGGGACAGTTTGCCCATGGGGTGGGTAGAGATTGGGTAAAGGGGATTGGGACAGTTTGCCCATGGGGAGGGTAAGAGATTGGGTAAAGGAGATTGGGACGGTTTGCCCGTGGGGAGGGTGGAGATTGGGTAAAGGGGATTGGGACGGTTTGCCCGTGGGGAGGGTAGAGATTGGGTAAAGGGGATTGGGACAGTTTGCCCGTGGGGAGGGTAGAGATTGGGTAAAGGGGATTGGGACAGTTTGCCCGTGGGGTGGGTAGAGATTGGGTAAAGGGGATTGGGACAGTTTGCCCATGGGGTGGGTAGAGATTGGGTAAAGGGGATTGGGACAGTTTGCCCGTGGGGAGGGAGGAGATTGGGTTAAGGGGATTGGGACAGTTTGCCCATGGGGAGGGTAAGAGATTGGGTAAAGGAGATTGGGACGGTTTGCCCGTGGGGAGGGTGGAGATTGGGTAAAGGGGATTGGGACGGTTTGCCCGTGGGGAGGGTAGAGATTGGGTAAAGGGGATTGGGACAGTTTGCCCGTGGGGAGGGTAGAGATTGGGTAAAGGGGATTGGGACAGTTTGCTCGTGGGGAGGGTAGAGATTGGGTAAAGGGGATTGGGACAGTTTGCCCGTGGGGTGGGTAGAGATTGGGTAAAGGCGATTGGGACCGTTTGCCCGTGGGGAGGGTAGAGATTGGGTAAAGGGGATGGGGACAGTTTGCCCGTGGGGAGGGTAGAGATTGGGTAAAGGGGATTGGGACGGTTTGCCCGTGGGGAGGGTAGAGATTGGGTAAAGGGGATTGGGACGGTTTGCCCGTGGGGAGGGTGGAGATTGGGTAAAGGGGATTGGGATAGTTTGCCCGTGGGGAGGGTAGAGACTGAGTAAAGGGGATTGGGACAGTTTGCGCGTGGGGAGGGTAGAGATTGGGTATAGGGGATTGGGACAGTTTGCCCGTGGGGAGAGTAGAGATTGGGTAAAGGGGATTGGGACAGTTTGCCCGTGGGGAGGGTAGAGATTGGGTAAAGGGGATTGGGGCAGTTTGCCCGTGGGGAGGGTGGAGATTGGGTAAAGGGGATTGGGACAGTTTGCCCGTGGGGAGGGTACAGGTTTGGTAAAGGGGATTGGGACAGTTTGCCCGTGGGGAGGGTAGAGATTGGGTAAAGGGGATGGGGACAGTTTGCCCGTGGGGAGGGTAGAGATTGGGTAAAGGGGATTGGGACGGTTTGCCCATGGGGAGGGTAGAGATTGGGTAAAGGGGATTGGGACGGTTTGCCCATGGGGAGGGTGGAGATTGGGTAAAGGGGATTGGGACAGTTTGCCCGTGGGGAGGGTAGAGATTGGGTAAAGGGGATTGCGACAGTTTGCCCGTGGGGAGAGTAGAGATTGGGTAAAGGGGATTGGGACAGTTTGCTCGTGGGGAGGGTAGAGATTGGGTATAGGGGATTGGGACAGTTTGTCCGTGGGATGGGTAGAGATTGGATAAAGGGGATGGGGACAGTTTTCCCACGGGGAGGGTAGAGATTGGGTAAAGGGGATTGGGACAGTTTGCCCGTGGGATGGGTAGAGATTGGGTAAAGGGACTGGGGACAGTTAGCCCGTGGGGAGGGTAGAGATTGGGTAAAGGGGATTGGGACAGTTTGCCTGTGGGATGGGTAGAGATTGGGTAAAGGGGATTGGGACAGTTTGCCTGTGGGATGGGTAGAGATTGGGTAAAGGGGCTGGGGACAGTTTGCCCGTGGGGTGGGTAGAGATTGGGTAAAGGGGATTGGGACAGTTTGCCTGTGGGATGGGTAGAGATTGGGTAAAGGGGATTGGGACCGTTTGCCCGTGGGGAGAGTAGAGATTGGGTAAAGGGGATTGGGACAGTTTGCCCATGGGGAGGGTAGAGATTGGGTAAAGGGGATTGGGACAGTTTGCCCGTGGGGAGGATAGAGATTGGGTAAAGGGGATTGGGACAGTTTGCCCGTGGGGAGGGTTGAGATTGGGTAAAGGGGATTGGGACAGTTTGCCCGTGGGGAGGATAGAGATTGGGTAAAGGGGATTGGGACAGTTTGCCCGTGGGGAGGGTTGAGATTGGGTAAAGGGGATTGGGACAGTTTGCCCACGGGGAGGGTAGAGATTGGGTAAAGGGGATTGGGACAGTTTGCCCGTGGGGTGGGTAGAGATTGGGTAAAGGGGATTGGGACAGTTTGCCTGTGGGGAGGGTAGAGATTGGGTAAAGGGGATTGGGACAGTTTGCCCGTGAGGTGGGTAGAGATTGGGTAAAGGGGATTGGGACAGTTTGCCCATGGGGTGGGTAGAGATTGGGTAAAGGGGATTGGGACAGTTTGCCCATGGGGAGGGTAAGAGATTGGGTAAAGGAGATTGGGACGGTTTGCCCGTGGGGAGGGTGGAGATTGGGTAAAGGGGATTGGGACGGTTTGCCCGTGGGGAGGGTAGAGATTGGGTAAAGGGGATTGGGACAGTTTGCCCGTGGGGAGGGTAGAGATTGGGTAAAGGGGATTGGGACAGTTTGCCCGTGGGGTGGGTAGAGATTGGGTAAAGGGGATTGGGACAGTTTGCCCATGGGGTGGGTAGAGATTGGGTAAAGGGGATTGGGACAGTTTGCCCGTGGGGAGGGAGGAGATTGGGTAAAGGGGATTGGGACAGTTTGCCCATGGGGAGGGTAAGAGATTGGGTAAAGGAGATTGGGACGGTTTGCCCGTGGGGAGGGTGGAGATTGGGTAAAGGGGATTGGGACGGTTTGCCCGTGGGGAGGGTAGAGATTGGGTAAAGGGGATTGGGACAGTTTGCCCGTGGGGAGGGTAGAGATTGGGTAAAGGGGATTGGGACAGTTTGCTCGTGGGGAGGGTAGAGATTGGGTAAAGGGGATTGGGACAGTTTCCCCGTGGGGTGGGTAGAGATTGGGTAAAGGCGATTGGGACAGTTTGCCCGTGGGGAGGGTAGAGATTGGGTAAAGGGGATGGGGACAGTTTGCCCGTGGGGAGGGTAGAGATTGGGTAAAGGGGATTGGGACGGTTTGCCCGTGGGGAGGGTAGAGATTGGGTAAAGGGGATTGGGACGGTTTGCCCGTGGGGAGGGTGGAGATTGGGTAAAGGGGATTGGGACAGTTTGCCCGTGGGGAGGGTAGAGACTGAGTAAAGGGGATTGGGACAGTTTGCCCGTGGGGAGGATAGAGATTGGGTAAAGGGGATTGGGACAGTTTGCCCGTGGGGAGGGTTGAGATTGGGTAAAGGGGATTGGGACAGTTTGCCCACGGGGAGGGTAGAGATTGGGTAAAGGGGATTGGGACAGTTTGCCCGTGGGATGGGTAGAGATTGGGTAAAGGGACTGGGGACAGTTAGCCCGTGGGGAGGGTAGAGATTGGGTAAAGGGGATTGGGACAGTTTGCCTGTGGGATGGGTAGAGATTGGGTAAAGGGGATTGGGACAGTTTGCCTGTGGGATGGGTAGAGATTGGGTAAAGGGGCTGGGGACAGTTTGCCCGTGGGGTGGGTAGAGATTGGGTAAAGGGGATTGGGACAGTTTGCCTGTGGGATGGGTAGAGATTGGGTAAAGGGGATGGGGACAGTTTGCCCGTGGGGAGGGTAGAGATTGGGTAAAGGGGATTGGGACGGTTTTCCCATGGGGAGGGTAGAGATTGGGTAAAGGGGATTGGGACCGTTTGCCCGTGGGGAGAGTAGAGCTTGGGTAAAGGGGATTGGGACAGTTTGCCCATGGGGAGGGTAGAGATTGGGTAAAGGGGATTGGGACAGTTTGCCCGTGGGGAGGATAGAGATTGGGTAAAGGGGATTGGGACAGTTTGCCCATGGGGAGGGTTGAGATTGGGTAAAGGGGATTGGGACAGTTTGCCTGTGGGGAGGGTGGAGATTGGGTAAAGGGGATTGGGACAGTTTGCCCGTGGGGAGGGTAGAGATTGGGTAAAGGGGATTGGGACAGTTTGCCCATGGGGAGGGTAGAGATTGGGTAAAGGGGATTGGGACAGTTTGCCCGCGGGGAGGGTAGAGATTGGGTAAAGGGGATTGGGACAGTTTGCCCGTGGGGAGGGTGGAGGTCGGCATGGACTATTTGGGTCCAGTGTCCTGGTTGCGTGCTGTCACTTTTGTGTGTTTCTCCGGCTTCATGTGTTTGAAAATGAGCAATGATGGATGAACCCCTTAATGAACAGCGCTTGGGCCTGTGGATCCAAACTGGAGCAGTCAGGCCCAGTTAAAGCCCAAGGCCAGGCACTGGTTGGGGAGCTCGATTCAGCGGGACTTCATTTAATCTCACATTTTAGCAAACTCGATATATAGCACACTGAGGGTGAAAAAGTGCAGCGAGAGTAAATCTGGAGGAGGCACAGGACTGCGTTACAATAACGACAACTTGTATTCATATAGCGTCCTTAGCTTCCGAGGACACTGAGCTGCATTAAAAAGACTTGGATTTATATAGCGCCTTTCACGACCACCGGACGTCTCAAAGCGCTTTACAGCCAATGAAATACTTTTGGAGTGTAGTCACTGTTGTAATGTGGGAAACACGGCCGCCAGTTTGCGCACAGCAAGCTCCCACAAACAGCAATGTGATAGTGACCTGATAATCTGTTTTAGTGAGATTGGTTAATGGATGAATATTGGCCCAGGACACCGGGGAGAACTCCCCTGCTCTTCTTCGAAATAGTGCCATGGGATCTTTGATGTCCATCTGATAGAAGAGATGGGGCCTCGGCTAAGGGATAATCTATTTTTATTTTGTTATATTGATTGAGGGATAAATATTGGCTGGGACACCGGGGATAATCAGGAGAAATTAGGACAGGGGAAGAGATAGGTTTTAAGGAGCTTCCCAAGTCAGGAGAGAGAGGTAGAGAGGTTTAGGGAGGGAATTCCAGAGCTTGGGGCCCAAGCAGCTGAAGGCACGGCCACCAATGGTGGAGCGATTATAATCAGAGATGCTCAGGAGGGCAGAATTAGAGGAGTGCAGAGATCTCTGGGGGTTGTGGGGCTGGAGGAGATTAAGAGATAAGGAGGGGCGAGGCCTTGAGGGATTTGTAAATACGGATGAGAATTTTGAAATCGAGCTGTTGCTTAACCGGGAGCCAATGTAGGTCAGCGAGCACAGGGGTGATGGGTGAGTGGGACTTGGTGCGAGTTAGGACACGGGGCAGCGAGCACAGGGGGTGATAGGTGAGCGGGATATGGTGCGAGTTAGGACATGGGGCTGCGAGCACAGGGGGTGATGGGTGAGCGGGACTCGGTGGAGTTAGGACACGGGGCACAGGGGGTGATGGGTGAGCGGGACTCGGTGTGAGTTAGGACATGGGGCAGTGAGCACAGGGGGTGATGGGTGAGCGGGACTTGGTGCGAGTTAGGACACAGGACAGTGAGCACAGGGGGTGATGGGTGAGCGGGACTTGGTGCGAGTTAGGACACGGGGCAGTGAGCACAGGGGGTGATGAGTGAGCGGGACTTGGTGCGAGTTAGGACACAGGACAGTGAGCACAGGGGGTGATGGGTGAGCGGGACTTGGTGCCAGTTAGGACACGGGCTGCCGAGTTTTGGATGAGCTGAAGGTTATGGAGGGTGGCAGGTGGGAGGCCGGCCAGGAGAGGGGTGGAGCAGTCTCTGATCAGAACTCCCAATGATCAGCTCAGTGTTTGCAGCAGGTATTTACACAGAGTTAATAAGCTCAGCTAAGCTCGGTGTCACCAGCACAAGGTGCAGACCTTGCCCCCTCACCCACACTCTCAGAGTCCGCCTGTTCTCGATGAAGCAACAGACACACCACACTGCTCTCGGACTTGCAGCTGCCGCGGTGAGGTGAGGTGTTGGGATTGGCGATGAGTTACAGACTTCATTCTGCGTCACGATTTTGAACACCTCTATCAAATCTCCCCTTAACCTTCTCTGCTCCAAGGAGAATAATCCCAGCTTCTCCTGTCTCCCCACATAATGAAAGTCCCTCATCCCTGGAACCATCCTTGTAAATCTCCTCTGCACCCTCTCTAAGGCCTTCACATCCTTCCTAAAGTGCGGTGTCCAGAATTGGACACAATACTCCAGCTGGGGCCTAACCAGGGATTTATAAAGGTTTAGTGTAACCTCATTGCTGTTATACTCTATTCCTTTATTGATCATAAAGTCAGAGAGCACAGGAGGAGGCCATTCGGCCCATCTTGCCTGAGCCGGCCCTTTGAAAGAGCTCTCCAATTATTCCCACTCTTTTCCCACAGCCCGGCAAATATTTCCTGCGAAGTTGCCCCGCGACCAGCTTGGTGGTGGGGGCGGGGACTTCTTGTGCTTGGGGGTGAGACTTCCGGTCCCTGGGGCGGGGACTTCCTGTGCCTGGGGGTAGGACGTCCTGTCCCTGGGGCGGGGACTTCCTGTGCTTGGGGGTGGGACTTCCTGCACCTGGGGTGGGACTTCCTGTCCCTGGGGCGGGGACTTCCTGTGCTTGGGGTGGGACTTCCTGCGCCTGGGGTGGGACTTCCTGTCCTTGGGGCGGGGACTTCCTGTCCCTGGGGCGGGGACTTCCTGTGCCTGGGGGTGGGACTTCCTGTCCCTGGGGTGGGGACTTCCTGTGCCTGGGGCGGGACTTCCGTGGGTTAATTTCCCCCTCCCCGGGGCAATCTCCCGAGGGCAAGTAGCCCCCCCCCTCCTCTCGCCCCGGGTGAAATACCCTCCACCGCCTCTGTTTATATTGCCTCCTAGTCCTTCCTACAGAAATGCACTGTGTAAGGAGAGCAGGAGGGGGCTGAGTTTCCCCTTTTTATAGCCCAGGTAGCACCTGCGGGGGGTGGGGGGTGGGTCGCGGAGCTGTCAGACACCTGGTCTCGGGGAGCTGATCAGAGGGGCAGGCGCACATTGTTTTGATTGGATGGATCTGTGACTGTCTTGCCCAGGGATACCATCGTGCAGCCTGGCACTCCGTCACGGGAGCTGGGCTCCAGGCCCGCTCACACGCTGCCCCGGCGATCCCGAAGGGCTGTCGGAGGCCGTTCAGGGCACACAGCGGCCCGCCCCTTCACCGTCGGGCGCTTAATATCCCGGCCTCAGAAGGTTTCTGTCCCCAATCGGGGCAATTTCCCCCCCCCCCCCACTAGGATTCCTAGAATACTGGCCCACACCACAAAAATAGACTTTTCAAATAATTAAACCATCAACAATCAATTAGTTAAACTCGGCAACTTTGATACTCTTGACACTGAACGCAAAGAGGAGGTATTGTGCAGCTAGAGTACTGCGTGCAGTTCTGGTTACCACTACAGGAAGGATGTGGTTGCACTGGAGAGGGTGCACCTACCCTCTCCTTCAACCACTGTCTGTCCCACCTGTGACAGAGACTGTAATTCCCATATTGGACGGTTCAGTCACCTGAGAACTCACTTTTAGAGCGGAAGCAAGTCTTCCTCGATCTCGAGCGACTGTCTATGATGATGATGGCAGAGGAGATTTACGAGGATGTTGTCTGGACTGGAGAATTTTAGCTCTGAGGAAAGATTGGATAGGCTGGGGTTTGTTTTCTTTGGAAACAGAGGAGGCTGAGGGGAGACCTGATTGAGGTGTATAAAATTATAAACGGCCTGGATCATCATCGGAATCGAGGAAGACTTGCTTCCACTCTTAGCATGAGTTCTTACCTATTTCCCTTGGCAGAGGGGTCAACAACCAGGGGGCATAGATATAAAGTAATTGGGGGGGAGGTTTCGAGGGGATTTGAGGGAAATGTCTTCACCCAGAGGGTGGTGGGGGTCTGGAACTCACTGCCTGAAAGGGTGGTAGAGACAGAAACCCTCACCACATTTAAAAAGTACCTGGATGTGCACCTGAAGTGCCGTAACCTGCAGGGCTACGGACCCAGAGCTGGAAAGTGGGATTAGGCTGGGTGGCTCTTGGTCGGCCGGCGCGGACACGATGGGCCGAATGGCCTCCTTCCGTGCTGTAAATGTCTATGGTTCTATGATCTGATTTCTGAGGATTTCAAATATCCAGATGTGCCCTACAGCTCCAGGCTGTCTGATTAAACCTTTCAGAAACGATCGAAATAATCCCAGAGCTCAGACTCTCATTAAGGATAAATGTACGGAGTCAGCGCAGGCTCGGGAAGTTACAATGGGTCTGTCCCAGTGCAGGAGACACAGATTAAGGCTGCATCTATTTTTGGGAGTGTGCATTCAAACTGGTGGCTGAGGATCAACTCCAGACATATTAATTAACTAGATGGAAAAAATAAAGGAGGAATTTGCAGGCCAGACACGATAATAAATGTTTTAGGCAAGTGTTGCAGCATCTTGAGGCGATTGTCAAGGATTAGGATCGACTGACGGAGAAGCTGGTGGAACTTAATGCAAGTTTGTTCAGCCCCGACTGTCAGCTATGCATCACAGGAGTGGCACTCTCGCCTGTGAGTCACAACATTACTACATAGGAAATAGGAGCAGGAGTCGGCCATTCGGCCCCTCGAGCCTGCTCCACCATTCAATAAGATCATGGCTGATCCGATCATAGACTCAGCTCCACTTCCCTGCCCGCTCCCCATAACCCTTTACTCCCTTATCGCTCAAAAATCTGTCTATCTCCGCCTTAAATATATTCAATGACCCAGCCTCCACAGCTCTCTGGGGCAGAGAATTCCACAGATTTACAACCTTCTGAGAGAAGAAATTCCTCCCCATCTCAGTTTTAAATGAGCGGCCCCTTATTCTGAGACTATGCCCTCTAGTTCTAGATTTCCCCCATCAATGGAAACATTCTCTCTGCATTCACCTTGTCAAGCCCCCTCATAATCTTATATGTTTCAATAAGATCACCTCTCATTCTTCTGAACTCTAATGAGTAACGGCCCAACCTACTCATCCGTTCTTCATAAGTCAACCGTCTCACCTCCGGAATCAACCGAGTGAACCTTCTCTGAACTGCCTCCAAAGCAAGTATATTCCTCCTTAAATACGGAGACCAAAACTGTACACACTACTCCAGGTGTGGCCTCACCAATACGCTGTACAGTTGTAGCAGGACTTCTCTGCTTTTATACTCTATCCCCCTTGCAATAAAGGCCAACATTTAATTTGCCTTCCTGATTACTTGCTGTACCTGCATACTAACTTTTTGTGTTTCATGCACCCTCTGTACTGCAGCATTTTGTAGTTTCTCCATTTAAATAATAATTTGCTTTTTTATTTTTCCTGCCAAAGTGGATACCTCACACTTTCCCACATTAAACTCCATCTGTGCAGAGAGCAAAATTGACCAGAACCCCTACTCCCCCATGTGTTTGGGCTCATTCGAAAGGAAATTTAATTTGGGACTATCTACCGAAAAGTTTGGAACTCTAAAATGCTTATGGAAGAAACTACGAACTTTAATAGAATTATGAACTTTTACAAGACAAATTCAAGCCTGTGGGCAGACCTAGGGAACAAAAGAAGCCCACTTGATTATTGGACCTGTCTGGGTATGAGGACTGAGTTAACCTGTCTGGAAGAATGAGTATTTGAAAATCTTCCTCCACAGGAAACATTACCATCACAGTATTGCTCAGAGATAGCTCCCTATCAACATGGGTCTGGACAAACCATTTCAGCATATACATCACAAAGAGGCCCAATCTAGCCTGTATGCGAAAGACTAAGCACAAAAGGACATTGCAATTACCAAACTAATATTTCCATCTGGAAACAGTTTTTTGAAGATCAACCCACCCAAGACATATCAACTTTAATGAGCCCGACAAAATATTACAAAGAAGAACCAAGCCCGCCAAAATTATACAAAGGATTGTGAAGAGATTTGGTGGCAAGATTAGAACACTGAAATCAACAGAGGTGAGACAAGAGACAAGGTGAGAGAGAGACAAGGAGAGAAACCAACGGGACAGTTGTAAAACTAACTTCTCCAGCCTCGAAGTCTTGAAGTCCTGAAGGAAGGAAGAACATCACCATCTACCACTTAACTATCAAAAGGATTGGTAAGCAT
The DNA here is from genome assembly GCF_044704955.1 of Pristiophorus japonicus. Taxonomy (NCBI): domain Eukaryota; kingdom Metazoa; phylum Chordata; class Chondrichthyes; family Pristiophoridae; genus Pristiophorus; species Pristiophorus japonicus. The sequence goes on along the minus strand of NC_091981.1, from coordinate 297,998,381 downwards.
AAGTCCCTGTCTGCCCTGGAGTCTAACCGAGCTCGAATTAGGTATTGGGAGGTGGGAGGTATAATTTTACTGCAACCCCCTTTGAATGTGTAGTGTATGGTACTTTATTGAGTGATTATAAGTTTGACCTTGTACCTTTCCTTGTATTGTTCTTTGTTAGAGTGATTGTAAGTTTGGCCTTGTATTTTCTTACTAGAGTAATAAGCCTGTATTACCCTGACTGTAATAAAACCAAAGTTCTTTGCATCAAACCAGCGTCCTCTGCACTTTTGTCACACCCCACAAATAAATCCAGAGTACAGAATCCAAGGGAGGGGGAGCGATTCGAAACCGCTCAAGTTGGTCAGAAGGGAACCTGACCCCCTCATAGAGACACACAACCACCCCCCTTACAAAATGGCGACCGCAGCAGGACTCTGTACACGGGGTGTGATGTGGGGAGTGCTGGTTTGGAGCAAAGAACCAAAATGGAAGAGAGGATTTCCTCCTATATGTATAAGAAATTGAATGTAACTAAGGAATGGGTGCTTAGTCTATTGCGAGCTGAGCGTCCGGCTGACGCTGCAGCCCAGTGGACAGCAAGTAAAGATCACAAAGAAGCAGGAGAGAAAGCAATTTGGTTGGTCTGTCTACAGCGACAGGTCCAACTGCTAGACAGACTGAATGAAACATTACAGGCAGAGTTATGGGAATGTGCAGAGAACTATCAGGAAAGGGTTATTTCAGAAGAAAGATTATCAGGAGAACTCCGTAAGCTAAAACAAGAAAGGACCCAAATAATGGAAAGGTTTAAAACCAGTCAGGACTATTTTCAATGTCAGGTTACCAAGGCCAAAAGTAATGAAAAGTTACTGAGGGAGGAAAGCACTCGCCTCACCCTACAAGTAAAAGAGCTCCAGGAAAGATTAAAAGATGTGCAAGCAGCTTATAAAGTAGCTAGCACGAATGGGTTTGAATCGGGAGATCACAGTCCCTGCCAGCAACAAATTAAAAGTTTAAACCTTGCTCTGTCCAAGGCAAAAGGCATAGTATGCCTAATAAGCCCGGGTACACCCCAGGTAAACCTGGAAGAGAAGGAAGAAACTACCTGGCCACCACCTGTGGCACCGGTGACTGCACCAGTTCAGCAGCAGGAGGGGCAAATCAGTTGCAAGGATAGTGAACCACCACCACCACCTGTGGCATCAAGTTTCAGCTCGGCTTGGCCGCAGGGAGGAGAGGGAGGCGAGCCAGAACAGGGAGAGACAGAACCAGGGCCAATGTGCCTGGTCCGGCAACAGAAGTTTGGCCCGCCCACCCTTAACGGGGGTCCAGGGCCCCTGGCAAGTCAGTTTGTGGTCCCCCACACTCCCCACCAGCTTAGGGCTATGATAAGCCACCTGGGAAAGCTAACTCCAAAGGGAGACCCCTCGGTTCACTTTGTGGAAGTGGAACAGGCAGGGGATATTAATGGGTGCGATGATGCAGAAATGGCAAAGATGCTTCTCCTATCTCCAGACAGCAAACTGTACCAGTCCCTCTCTACTGAGAGCAAAAGAGGACAGAAAACACTTGCTGCCGTCCAAAAGGACATTTTAGAAGCTATGGGCTGCAATGACGGGAGTCCCTTCTCTCGAGTAGAGAAAACGGTGCAGCTCACAGGGGAAACCCCACAGGCTTTCACAGACCGACTGTGGCCGGGGTACAAAAGCGCCTGTAGTGGGGACATCGACCGAGATCACTTAAACCCGGACGAATTAGCACACTGGCTCCGAAGCCTAGTAGCTAACAGTTTACCCAGAATAAGAACCAAGGCTGAGACCTGGTTCGACCCCAGAGATCCCCAAGCCACAGAACAGGGAGTGCTTAGGCAGCAGACCCTAGCTTACAGAAACAGCAGAGGGACAGAAGAGCACCCACAAAAGGGAAGGGTTCACGAAATCCAAGACAAGATGGAATGGCGCCGCGAGGCGGGCAACTTCTCTGATACAAAACGTACCTGCTTTGGGTGCAGAAAGAGTGGGCACTGGAGAAAGGATTGTAAAAATCCTTGGAAGAATAGCGCAGGAAAGAATTCTCCAGCCCCTGCCCAAAAGACCGAGACAGATAAGCCAGTCCCTCTCCGCTCATTTGAGACCTTTTTAACTGCGCTCCGAGCCATGTTAGATGGCCCAGGGAAGGTAGCCACCACCTCCGGTACCGAAATCCCATCTGGCCCTCCCAACCTAAACCGTGACTAGGACAGGCACAGACTGTCCACCTGTGTACCCTCGAGTATGATGTGAGGAGGAGACCGACCATACAGATGGAAGTGGAAAAGGTGAAAGGGACTTACCTGCAAGACACCGGTGCCTCAAGCACCCTTGTCTATGCAGCTAACCCCGCCGCCTCACCTCTGTCTAACGGGGTCCCCTACAGCTTGGTGGGTTTCACAGGCACTGAACAGGCTGGCTCATTCTTCATTCCGTTCTCTATTCATTTAGGTACACTCCACACTAAGTGGACTTGTGTCCTGATGAAGTGGGATCAGGAAGGAGAGGGATCCTGGGGGCTGACTTCATCCTAGGCCACGGCATCCTAGTGGATTGAAGAAACCACTGTCTTTGGGGGTCAGCCTGTACAGGACAGGAGAGTGAGGTGATGGTTATCCCGTGAAAACAGGGAAAAGGGAAAGTGTGCACCATGAAACCAAAGGAGGGTTACGACCTTGAATCACTGGTCAGTAACACCTCTGTAGAATATCAAGATTATGTGAGGAAAAACCTTGCAGCTTTTGCCACTCACAAACACGATTGCTGGAGAATAAATGGGGTCGAGGTTAGCATAGATGGGGACCCCATGACCCAACCGCAGAAACAGTACAACTTCCCCAGGGAGGCGGAGGCAGACATGGAAACAGTCTTGGGTTCGCTGGTTAAACAGGGGTTATTGAGACCAATAGCTACCCATGTGAACTCTCCATTGTGGCCGGTTAAGAAACCGGACAACTCCTGGAGGGCCATGGTGGACTATCGAGTCCTCAACCGTAGCCTGTGCACCACTGTTGCCGACCTCATTGGAAGTATCCCAGCCTCCGCGACCACCTTCACGGTGCTGGATATTTCCAACGGGTTCTGGTCCATACCTTTAAGAAGAGAAGATCAGTACAAGTTTGCTTTTACCTTTAAAGGACAGCAATACACTTGGAACTGTCTCCTTCAGGGCTTCCACAACAGCCCCAGTATTTTCCATCAGTGTATGGCCAACTGTTTAAAGAGTTTCAGCAGACCCCAGCAATTAGTACAGTATGTAAATGACCTGTTCATGTTCACCGATAAGGGGGATGAGCATGGCCCACTGCTGGCTGAACTTCTGGAGCTGCTGAAAGAAGAGGGATTTAAAGTAAACCCCAAGGCGGCGCAGATCGGCCTGAAGGAAGTAAAATTCCTGGGGCTGGCTGTGCACGTTGGGGAGAGAGCCATTGACAAAGCTAGAAGGGAAGCAGTGCAGAAGTTACCCGCCCCCAACACAGTGACAGGAAAAAGATCTTTTCTAGGGCTGACCGGGTACTGCAGAGATTTCATTGAGGATTATGCAGCCACAGCAGCCCCTCTGCTCCGACTCCTACACAAGGGAGTGAAGTGGGAATGGGACAAAGGTTGCGAGGCAGCATTTATCCAACTCAAGAAAGACCTGCAGACCGCGCCAGCTCTAGGAGCCATAGATGGGGGTAAAGAGTTTTTCCTGGAGGAAGCAGCCAGTGGAGACAGCCTGAGCGCAGTACTGCTCCAAGAGCGGCATGGCCGGCTGAGACCAGTGGTCTACTCCTCCAGGGTACTCCCGGACATGGAGAAGGAATACTCCAACTGTGAGCGGCGCCTCCAAGCTACTCACTCACTGGGCTGTGAAAAGATCACTGATCTTCACAGGGGGCTCCCCTATCACACTCCTTACCCATCATATGCCCACCCAAATGCTCCTGGACAGGAGAATCAAGGACGGGACAGTGAGCAGTGCCCGCATTGCTCGCTGGACCCTGCTCCTCTCTCAAGTGGACCTAAGGGTAAAAGCTATCTGCGAGTCAAGACTCGCAGCCAACATGATTTATCAAGGGACAGCCCACTGGTGTTCCATAGAAGGGGTATGAGAAATTAACATAGGCTTTCGGGCTGGGTTACACCCCACAGGCTGAGAGATCGACGTGGACGGTTCAAGCACCGTATCTGCGGGTGAACGGCTCACAGGCTACGGAGTTTATGACCCCGAGGCAGGCATTGCCCTGGCGATTAAATTCCCCAGTACTATGAGTGCCCAGCACGCTGAACTGTCTGCGGTGGTGTATGTAGTCACACACCCCAAAGAATTCCCTACCCCATACATGATTTGCTCGGACAGTATGTTCACATACAATTCGTGTACGGAGTACCTGGCTATCTGGTCCCACCGCGGATACACATCCGTAGACGGGAGACCCCTGGCAATTAAGCCCCGACTGGAAAAGATCATGAAAGCCGTAGGGGAGGAAGGGAATATCTACATACATAAGGTGAAGGCACATTCCGCCACAGAACACCGTAGCAAGGGAAACCAGCAGTGTGACATGCTAGCCAAGCAAGGGGTCCGCACAGGCAAGCTCTGGGATCCGTACAACCCAGGACCCATCGTAGCAGTCAGGGGCAGGATAGGGACGGCAGGGAAGGCAGGGATAGCTTTGCCCCCGGACCTAAAAATAGTCCAGACCCAAGACCCCATCCTCAAAACTATGATGAACACGCTAGCTAAAGGGAAAAGGGTAGACGGTCCGTACGGCACCGCAGCAATTACCATTAAAGAAGGCATGCTGTTCAGGGGGGAGCAATGGGTAGTACCGCAACAACACCGGAGGGAATTCCTCCAGCTGGCCCACAAGGATCCAGGAGCAGGACACCCCGGACCGGAGACCACTTGGCAACGAGTGGAACAGGCAGGGTGGTGGCCAGGACTCAAGGAAGACGTCCGCGAGTTCTGTGCTAGCTATCTGGTGTACGCGGCCAACAACCCCGACCCCCAGAAAAGAAAGGTGTCTATGGGACATATCAGGAGGGTAGAGGGACCCTGGCAGTCGATCCAAATCGATTACATCGGGCCCCTACCCACTGCCCAGGGAGGTTACAAGTACTGCCTAGTATTAGTGGATGTATTCACCAAATGGGTGGAAGCCTTCCCATGCCGAACAGCCACTGCTCTGGGAACAGCTAGGATCCTGGTCAGAGAAGTGTTCTCCCGATGGGGACTACCACAACACGTGGAGTCCGACCAAGGGAGTCACTTCACCGGGCAGGTGATGCAGGAGACCCTTAAGGTACTCGGCATCAAAGGAAAATGGCATGTCACCCACAACCCACAGTCATCCGGGCCTGTGGAGCGTTTAAACCACACCATCAAAGAAAGGCTGTGCAAAGAGTCAGGGGACTCACCAAGGGTGGGTAGAGGTCCTACCACTGGTCCTCATAGGGATCCGGGCCAGCCAGTCAAAGAGCACAGGATACTACCCGTATGAACTCATGACCGGCAGAGCCATGCGAACCCTCACCCATGTGTTAGCCCCGGTACTCATGGAAGGTCAGCTTAGGGAAGCGAACCGGGACAGTTTTGTCAGGAATCTGTTTGAACAACTTAAATAGATTCACTGGCAGGCTGCTAACAATCTGGGAAAACAGCATCGGAGCAACCGACTGCTGCTAGAACCCCGCAAGCACCACGAGTGGGAGATAGGGGACCAGGTTATGGTGAGGAACTACGCTAGAGTAGGGGTCTTTGAGGCACTGTACGTGGGACCGTACCACATTATCGATAAGGCAAGCCCCATGGTCTATGCCATAAAACTGCCCCGCCGAACAAAGTGGTTCCACATAAATCAGTGCAAACTTTTCAACCCAGAGGCAGCAGCTAAACGTAAGGGACAGCCAAAAACTGTAAACCGCACTAAAGACAGGGAACCCCAGCCAAAAGCTCCCGACTGTGGAAATCCCACAGGGCACGTGGCAGACCCACAGATTGTACCTCGGGGAGCGGTGACCTGTGTTACCGGAGGAGCTGTCCCCCCCAATCATTTGGGACTCGGACGCACCCCCAGCAGCCGGAGCCTTAAGAAGGACTCCCCGCACACCACGGCCAAAGACACCGTGGTCACCAGCGCTCCAATTTGAATGGTTCAGCCCCGGGAGAGGGACCAGTCACAAAAGGGCACCTAAGGTCAGAGACCAGCCCGTGAGCAGGGACACCCAACCGGTAGCCTCGGGCAACGAGGGACCCTCAGAAGAGATAGCGGTGGACCAGCCACCAAGTCAGAGTCCCCAGCCCGTAGCCCTCAGCCAGGCAGAACCCCCAGGGGAAGAAACGAACCAGGCAGCCACCCCCAAAGGAGCGGTGTGCTGCAGCACCGGAGGGGACGTCCCCCCGATAGTGTATGACTCAAACCCACGTCCGGTCAGGGTACTTAGGGTTAGACGGTGCAGACCGATCTATCACCTACCTCACTGGACACCCAGCGGGAGAAGAAGAAAGAGAAAACAGGAATTAACCTGGCCACACGGAGACGGGTGGCAGACGTACATATATAGCGATGTGAATTTAAGGATGTTTAGCAATATGAATTTAAGAATGTTTAGTGAATACGTTTAGAATAGTGTAAGATTTATCTGTGTAATGATTAAGTATATATGTATTAATTACCGGGGTAAGGAAAAGAATCTACCTGTGCAGCTGTTAAAAGAAGCACAGGCCGGGTAACACCCGGGAGTAAGAAGAATCTACCGGTATGGCTATTAAGGAAGCACCGGTAAGATAACAAGCAAAACGGCTATGAGATAAAGTTAAAAGCAGGAATCAGTCCACAAAGAACTGAAGAAGACAGCCAGTCAATTAAAGACTATGAGCCCAACTTGGAACTCAGTCACCTTTGTCAAGCCAGAGAGCTTTCTCAGGGCTAGACAATCTGTTTCATGTGCCCCTACAGGAAAGAGGTCAGCATGAGAAGGATCCCGTTCCTGCTCGCCCTGATAAGGATGAGCAGCAGTGACCGAGGAGACGTGGAAGAATCCCTCATCTATGGGTGTTCAGGAGGGAAAGCACCGATCGTAACCGCCGGGGATGGCCCCCGAGACGTGGAAGAACTCGCTGATTACGCCCACGAGGGAAGATGGCCAGGGTGGCTGGGATCTAATTCTACCCGCTACTCCAGCCAGGAAGGCTTTACCGATGGGGAGGCCTCAGTTCCATGTCCCCGGATATGGATCATCGCTGCCCAAGTCAGTGTTGCAGAGGGAAAACGTGTGTGTTTGACTTGCAAAGGAAACATTCCCCTGGAAAGATGGTGGTGGCTCAGAAAACTCAGCAAGGACGCATGGGACCCGGAATCGGACTGGGAAAGACTTGGTAATGATACGTACCGCACCATCACGGAGACACGGGGAGGAGCAAAAGTGTGTTGGGACAAATGGTGGGAATCCCAGCAAGGAATTTATGTTTGCATGTGGGGATCAGAGAGTATTTGTCCCGCAGGCATATCGATCGCCTTCGCCAGGCAATGGCAAGATGAAGGGGAAGGGATGGGGTGGGATTCTAGCTTACACGGTGCGCGGTCCCACACTCCCCACTCCCAATTAACGCCACCGAACTAAGAACACACATGAAGAAACCCCTACCCACAACCCCGCCAATACGCACGCCAATGCCACCACCAAGGGACCTGGGAACGGATTAGTATTGGTACCGAACAAAAAGGTGTTATATCAGGGGGTACATTGTGCAGTAGCTTCAGTAATATTAAACCTTACCGAGGTACACCTGCCTGCATGGTGTCCGAAGGAAACAGAGCTGCTATACCAGGCCCTACTTAGAGACATGTTCAAGAAATTTTATGAGTTAGACTTTGGAAATGTAGACAAAGTAGACCTTTACCTGCTGTAAACCGCAACATCGCGAGTGTTGTAAGAGTGTTACTTAAATGTTTTGACTATGTACCTTTATTTTACTGAACATAAAACGTGTTTGACTATGGACCTTTTATGCGATTTGAGAATGTGTTACTATATGTTTTTATTTTACTTTACTTAAAGTTGTGTATGACTGTATACCGTCATGTTACTGTAAAAACCGAGTATCAACTCGGGGACTGCGGAGAGCAACATTCACCAGAACCCCCCACTGTGTTTGGGATCATTCGAAAGGAAATTTAATTTGGGACTATCTACCGAAAAGTTTGGAACTCTAAAGTGCTTATGAACATTAATAGAATTATGAACTTTTACAAGACAAATTCAAGCCTGTGGGCGGATCTCGGGAACAAAAGATGCCCACTTGATTATTGGAACTGTCTGGGAATGAGGACTGAGTTAACCTGTCTGGTAGAATGAGTATTTGGAAATCTTCCTCCACAAGAGACATTACCATCACAAAATCACCTAGAGGTAGCTCCCCATCAACATGGGTCTGGACAAACCATTTCAGCATATACATCACAAAGAGGCCCAATCCAGCCTGTATGCGAAAGACTAAGCACAAAAGGACATTGCAATTACCAAACTAATATTTCCATCAGGCAACAGTTTTCGAAGATCAACCCACCCAAGACATATCAACTTTAATGAGCCCGACAAAATATTACAAAGAAGAACGAAGCCCGCCAAAATTATACAAAAGATTGTGAACAGATTGGGTGGCAAGATTAGAACACTGAAATCGTATAACTGCCCCTGTTTTCAACAGAGGTTAGTGAGGGGAGAGAGGTGGTTGCTACTACCTCATCAAGACAAGGAGAGAAACCAACGGGACAGTTGTAAACTAACCTCTCCAGCCTCGAAGTCTTGAAGTCCTGAAGGATGGAAGAACATCACCATCTACCATTAACTAGCAAAAGGATTGGAAAGCATAAGTCCCTGCCTGCCCTGAAGTCTAACCTAGCTAGAATTAGGTATTGGGAGGTGGGAGGTATAATTTTACTGCAACGCCCTTTTGAATGTGTAGTGTATGGTACTTTATTGGATTGATTTTAAGTTTGACCTTGTACCTTTCCTTCTATTGTTCTTTATTAGAGTCATTGTAAGTTTGGCCTTGTATTTTCTTACTATAATAATAAGCCTGTATTACCTTGACTGTAATAAAAACAAAGTTATTTGCACCAAACCAGTGTCCTTTGCACTTTTGTCACCCCCCCGCCCCACAAATAAATCCAGAGTACAGAACCCAAGGGAGGGGGAGTGATTCGAAACCGCTCAAGTTGGTCAGAAGAACATTTGCAGTTTTCCACACCCCTTACAATCTGCAAAATTTTTGCCCACTCACTTAGCCTGTCTATATCCTTTTGCAGATTTTTTGTGTCCTTCTCACAATTTGCTTTCCCACCCATCTTTGTATCATCGGTAAACTTGGCTACATTACACTCGGTCCCTTCATCCAAGTCATTAATATAGATTGTAAATAGTTGGGGTCCCAGCACTGATCCCTGCGGCACCCCACTAGTTACTGGTTGCCAACCAGAGAATGAACCATTTATCCCGACTCTCTGTTTTCTGTTAGTTAGCTAATTCTCTATCCATGCTAATATATTACCCCCAACCCCCTGAACCTTACCTTTTATGTGGCACCTTATTGAATGCCTTCTGGAAATCCAAATACACCACATCCACTGGTTCCCCTTTATCCACCGTTCGTTACATCCTCAAAGAATTCCAGCAAATTTGTCAAACATGACTTCCCTTTCATAAATCCAAGCTGACTCTGCCTGACCGAAATATGTTTTTCCAAATGTCCTGCTACTGCTTCTTTAATAATGGACTCCAGCATTTTCCCAACCACAGATGTTACTCTACCTGGTCTGTACTTTTCTGCTTTCTGTCTGTCTCCTTTTTTAAATAGGGGCATTACATTTGCAGTTTTCCAATCTGCTGGGACCACCCCAGAATCCAGGAAATTTGGCTGATCATGCAACTTCAGTACCCCATTCCTGCTTTCTCTCCATATCCTTTGATCCCTTTAGCTGTAATCATAGGCAGTCCCTCGGAATCGAGGAGGACCTGCTTCCACTCCCAAAGTGAGTTCTTTGATGGCTGAACAGTCCGATACGAGAGCCACAGACTCTGTCACATGTGGGACAGACATTTGTCGAGGGAAGGGGTCGGTGGGGCTGGTTTGCCGTGAGCTCCTTCCGCTGCCTCTTCATGCTCCTTGCGTCGAGACTCGAAGAGCTCAACGCCCTCCCGGATGTACTTTCTCCACCTCGGGCGGTCTTTGGCCAGGGTCTCCCAGGTGTCAGTGGTGATGTCGCACTTTACCAGGGAGGCTTTGAGGGTGTCCTTATAACGTTTCCACTGCCCACCTTTGGCTCGTTTATCATGAAGGAGCTCCGCATAAAGCATTTGCTTCGGGAGTCTTGTATCTGGCATGCGAACTATGTGGCCTGCCCAGCAAAGCTGATCGAGTGTGGTCAGTGCTTCAATACTGGGGATGTTAGCCTGGTCGAGGACACTGATGTTGATCCACCTGTCCTCCCAGGGGATTTGCAGGATCTTGCGGAGACATCGTTGGTGATATATCTCCAGCCACTTGAGGTGCCTTCTGTACATTGTCCATGCCTCAGATCCATACAGGAGGGCAGGTATTACTACAGCCCTGTAGACCATGAGCTTGGTGGTAGATTTGAGGGTCTGATCTTCAAACACTCTTTTCCTCAGACGGCCGAAGGCTGCACTAGCGCACTGGAGGCGATGTTGAATCCCCGCATCAATGTCTGCCTTTGTTGATAAGAGGCTCCCGAGGTATGGGAAATGGTCCACGTTGTCCAGGGCCGCGCCGTGGATCTTGATGACTGGGGGGCAGTGCTGAGCGGCGGTGACAGGCTGGTGGAGGACCTTTGTCTTACGGATATTAAGCGTAAGGCCCGTGCTTTCATATGCCTCAGTGAATACATCGACTATATCCTGGAGTCCAGCCTCAGAATGTGCGCAGACACAGGCATCGTCCGTGTACTATAGTTCAACGACAGAGGTTGGGGTGATCTTGGACCTGACCTGGAGGCGGCGAAGGTTAAACAGCTTCCCACTGGTTCTGTAGTTTAGTTCCACTCCAGCGGGGAGCTTGTTGACTGTGAGGTGGAGCATGGTGGCGAGGAAGATTGAGAAGAGGGTTGGAGCGATGACACAGCCCTGCTTGACCCCGGTCCGGACGTGGCTTGGGTCTGTAATGGATCCGTTGGTAAGGATCACAGCCTGCATGTCATCGTGAAGCAGGCAAAGGATGTTGACAAACTTTTTGGGGCATCCAAAACGGAAGAGGATGCTCCATAGACCCTCACGGTTGACAGTGTCAAAGGCCTTTGTAAGATCGAAGAAGACCATGTACAAGGGCTGGCGCTGCTCCCTGCATTTTTCCTGCAGCTGGTGCGCTGCAAAGATCATGTCCGTTGTGCCCCGTAGGGGACGAAATCCGCACTGTGACTCCGGGAGGAGCTCCTCGGTCACAGGGAGAAGATGGTTGAGGAGAACTCGAGCGACAACTTTCCAAGTGGCTGAAAGCAGGGAGATTCCCCTGTCGTTGCCCCTTTTTAAAGATGGTCACGATCACTGCACCTCTGTGATCTCCCGGCATGCTCTCCTCCCTCCAGATGAGAGAGATGAGGTCACGTATTCACGCTAACACCGCCTCTCTGTCATACTTTAGCGCCTCAGCAGGGATTCCATCCGCTCCCGTAGCCTTGTTATTCTTGAGCTGTTTTATGGCTTTGCCAACCTCGTGTAACGGAGTTTCACTGAGGTGGTGGCGGGTCTCATGCTGCGGGATGGAGTCGAGACACTCGAGTCAAAGGCAGAGTCTCGATTGAGGAGATCTTCAAAGTGCTCCTTCCATCGGGCCCTGACAGCCTCAGTGACCTTGATGAGTGTTTCCCTGTTCTTGGCCAGGAGTGGGGTGGGGCCACGGGAGTGTGGGCTGTAGGTGGCCTTGACAGCAGTGAAGAATCATTGCATATCGTGGCTGTCGGCCAGTTGTTGTATCTCCTGTGCTTTCTCCATCCATCACCTGTTGTAGACACACAGAGAGATATCAGTGACCCCTGGACACACAGAGAGATATCAGTGACCCCTGGACACACACAGAGATTTCAGTGACCCCTGGACTGAGAGAGATATCAGTGACCCCTGGACACACAGAGAGATATCAGTGACCCCTGGACACACACAGAGAGATATCAGTGACCCCTGGACTGAGAGAGATATCAGTGACCCCTGGACTGAGAGAGATATCAGTGACCCCTGGACTGAGAGAGATATCAGTGACCCCTGGACACACACAGAGAGATATCAGTGACCCCTGGACTGAGAGATATCAGTGACCCCTGGACTGAGAGAGATATCAGTGACCCCTGGACTGAGAGAGATATCAGTGACCCCTGGACTGAGAGAGATATCAGTGACCCCTGGACAAGAGAGAGATATCAGTGACCCCTGGACTGAGAGAGATATCAGTGACCCCTGGACTGAGAGAGATATCAGTGACCCCTGGACACACAGAGAGATATCAGTGACCCCTGGACACACAGAGAGATATCAGTGACCCCTGGACTGAGAGAGATATCAGTGACCCCTGGACAAGAGAGAGATATCAGTGACCCCTGGACACACAGAGAGATATCAGTGACCCCTGGACTGAGAGAGATATCAGTGACCCCTGGACAGAGAGAGATATCAGTGACCCCTGGACACACAGAGAGATATTGGTGACCCCTGGACAGAGAGAGATATCAGTGACCCCTGGACTGAGAGAGATATCAGTGACCACTGGACACACAGAGAGATATCAGTGACCCCTGGACACACAGAGAGATATCAGTGACCCCTGGACTGAGAGAGATATCAGTGACCCCTGGACAGAGAGAGATATCAGTGACCCCTGGACTGAGAGAGATATCAGTGACCCCTGGACTGAGAGAGATATCAGTGACCCTTGGACTGAGAGAGATATCAGTGACCCCTGGACACACAGAGAGATATCAGTGACCCCTGGACTGAGAGAAATATCAGTGACCCCTGGACTGAGAGAGATATCAGTGACCCCTGGACTGAGAGTGATATCAGTGACCCCTGGACTGAGAGAGATATCAGTGACCCCCAGTGACCTCTGGACTGAGAGAGATATCAGTGACCCCTGGACTGAGAGAGATCAGTGACCCCTGGACTGAGAGAGATACCAATGACCCCTGGACACACAGAGAGATATCAGTGACCTCTGGACTGAGAGAGATATCAGTGACCCCTGGACACACAGAGAGGTATCAGTGACCCCTAGACACAGAGAGAGATATCAGTGACCCCTGGACACAGAGAGATATCAGTGACCCCTGGGCTGAGAGAGATATCAGTGACCCCTGGACACACAGAGAGATATCAGTGACCCCTGGATACACAGAGAGATATCAGTGACCCCTGGACTGAGAGAGATATCAGTGACCCCTGGACACACAGAGAGATATCAGTGACCCCTGGATACACAGAGAGATATCAGTGACCCCTGGACTGAGAGAGATATCAGTGACCCCTGGACACAGAGAGAGATATCAGTGACCCCTAGACACAGAGAGAGAGATATCAGTGACCCCTGGACTGAGAGAGATATCAGTGACCCCTGGACACAGAGAGAGATATCAGTGACCCCTGGACACAGAGAGAGATATCAGTGACCCCTGGACTGAGAGAGATATCAGTGACCCCTGGACTGAGAGAGATATCAGTGACCCCTGGACTGAGAGAGATATCAATGACCCCTGGACTGAGAGAGATTTCAGTGACCCCTGGACTGAGAGAGATATCAGTGACCCCTGGACTGAGATAGATTTCAGTGACCCCTGGACTGAGAGAGATTGCAGTGACCCCTGGACAGAGAGAGATATCAGTGACCCCTGGGCTGCAAGAGATATCAGTGACCCCTAGACACACAGAGAGATATCAGTGACCCCTGGACTGAGAGAGATATCAGTGACCCCTGGACTGAGAGAGATATCAGTGACCCCTGGACTGAGAGGGATATCAGTGACCCCTGGACTGAGAGAGATATCAGTGACCCCTGGACTGAGAGGGATATCAGTGACCCCTGGACTGAGAGAGATATCAGTGACCCCTGGACTGAGAGAGATATCACTGACCCCTGGACACACAGAGAGATATCAGTGACCCCTGGACTGAGAGAGATATCAGTGACCCCTGGAATGAGAGGGATATCAATGACCCCTGGAATGAGAGGGATATCAGTGACCCCTGGAATGAGAGGGATATCAGTGATCCCTGGACTGAGAGGGATATCAGTGACCCCTGGAATGAGAGGGATATCAATGACCCCTGGAATGAGAGGGATATCAGTGACCCCTGGAATGAGAGGGATATCAGTGACCCCTGGACTGAGAGGGATATCAGTGACCCCTGGATTGAGAGAGATATCAGTGACCCCTGAAATGTGAGATATCAGTGACCCCTGGACAGAGAGAGATATCAGTGACCCCTGGACATACAGAGAGATATCAGTGACCCCTGGACTGAGAGGGATATCAGTGACCCCTGGACTTAGAGAGATATCAGTGACCTCTGGACATACAGAGAGATATCAGTGACACCTGGAAACACAGAGAGATATCAGTAACCCCTGTACACACAGAGATATCAGTGACCCCCGGACTGAGAGATTTATCAGTGACCCTTGGACACACAGAGAGTTATCAGTGACCCCCAGACTGGGAGAGATATCAGTGACGCCTGGACTGAGAGAGATATCAGTGACCCATGGACACACAGAGACGTATCAGTGACCCCTGGACTGAGGGAGATATCAGTGACCCCTGGACCTCAGCCTTGAGCCATCTCTAATGTTGTTTTGCAGATTCCAAGTTGGCCTGTTGCTTGAAGCTCAGAAATGCTTTGTGCTTGCGATCTATTAGTTCTTCGATCTCCTGATCATTTTCATCAAACCAGTCCTGATGTTTTCTGGTTGAGTGACCAAGTGTCTCTTCACAGGCACTGATTAGAGAGGCCTGGAGGGCAGACCAAGCACTGTGGGGATTCAGCATCTTAGGGTCATCTAGGCATGCCAGATTGGCTGTGAGGCACTGGCTGTATAGGGCTCTCTTAGCTGGGTCTCTAAGTGCCCCGGCATTAACTTTTTTGCGGAACTGCACTCTGCTGCCCCCTCTGCTTTGGGGCTATGTTAATGTCGATGATGGATAGGATTAGGCGGTGGTCCGTCCAGCAGTCGTCAGCTCCTGTCATGGCGCGGGTGATGACATAGTCGAGCAGGTGCCTGTGTTTGGAGCGAGGGTCTTGCCACGATGCCCTGTATTTGTCCCTCTAGCGGAACAGGGTGTTGGTGAGGAGTTCATGTTCTAGACATTTTGTCAGGAGTAGGGTACCGCTGGAATTGGCTTTCCCTACCCCCTCTCTGCCAATCACGCCTCCCCAGAGTTCAAAATGGGTCACATCTAACTCCCTTTTGAATTTATCTGACAAACTCGTCTCAACAACTTTCTGCGGTAGAGAATTCCACAGGCGCACAATTCTCTGAGTGAAGAAGTTTCTCCTCATCTCGGTCTTAAACGGATTACCCCTTATCCTTAGACTGTGACCCCTGGACTTCCCCAACATTGGGAACATTCTTCCTGCATCTAACCAGTCCAATCCCGTCAGAATTTTATATGTTTCTCTGAGATCCCCTCTCATTCTTCAAAATTCCAATGAATATAAGCATAGTCGATCCAGTATTTCTTCATATGTCAGTCCCGCAATCCTGGGAATCAGTCTGGTGAACCTTCGCTGCACTCCCTCAATAGCAAGAATGTCCTTTCTCAGATTAGGAGACCAAAACTGAACACAATATTCCAGGTGTGAAGCCAAGGCCCTGTACAACTGCAGTAAGACCTCCCTGCTCCGATGCGCCAATCCTCTCGCTATGAAGGCCAACATACCATTTGCCTTTTTCACTGCCTGCTGCACCTACATGCCCACTTTCAATGACTGATGTATCATGACACCCAGGTCTTGTTGCACCTCCCCTTTTCCTAATCTGCCGCCATTCAGATAATATTCTGCCGCCCTGTTTTTGCCACCAAAGTGGATAACCTCACATTTATCCACATTATACCGCATCTGCCATGCATTTGCCCACTCACCTAACCTGTCCAAGCCACCATGCAGCTTCTTAGCGTCATCCTCTCAGCTCACACCGCGACCCAACTTAGTGTCATCTGCAAACTTAGAGATATTACCCTCAATTCCTTCATCTAAGTCATGAATGTATAATAAGACCCTAGGCTGCCACCGTCATAAGACCATAGGATGCAAGCCATCAGGTACAGGGGATTTATCTGCCTTTAGTCCCATTATATTACTGAGTACCACCTCCTTAGTGATTGTGATTGTGTTAAGTTCCTTCCCGCTATAGCCCCTTGACTATCCACTGTTGGGATATTGTTAGTGTCCTCTACCGTAAGAACTGATACAAAATATTTGTTCAGAGTTTCTGCCATCTCCATGTTCCCCATTACTAATTCCCTGGTCTCTTCCTCGAAGGGACCAACATTTACTTTAGCCACCCTTTTCCTTTTTATATATCTGTAGAAACTCTTGCTATCTGTTTTTATATTTCGTGATGGTTTACTCTCATAGTCTATCTTCCCTTTCTTA
This sequence comes from Pristiophorus japonicus, assembly GCF_044704955.1. Classification (NCBI taxonomy): domain Eukaryota; kingdom Metazoa; phylum Chordata; class Chondrichthyes; family Pristiophoridae; genus Pristiophorus; species Pristiophorus japonicus. The sequence continues at coordinate 297,981,726 of NC_091981.1, read as the reverse complement.
AATCATTTTTTTAGTCATCCGCTCCTGGGTCAGCAGTCAATTCCACCGCCCCCTCCCCTTTCCCCGGCCCTGCACCCCACTCCTCCCGCCCGTTAATCTCCAGATCACCGGGAGCGTTAAACAACGCCCCGTCATTTCTCCCCGAGCACTCGTGTTTCTGAGCGATAGAAATATCGGCGATGGGGGTCAGGGCTGCTCGGCCGGGGGGGGGCGGGAGGTCAGGCGATGAATCCTCCAGGAACAGGCCACCGAGAGTTGACAAGCCCTCAAATGTCCCTGGCCGGGAATGTCCCGGGTCCCGGACTCAGCGGTCCCCGGCGGAGTCACCACTACAGACGGTGGGATTGAGCGTGCGACCCGCCGATAGTTTCAGGCTGCCGGCTGAAGGAACTCTCAGCTTCCACACCATTCCCAATCTGACCATCCCGAGAACTCCCTTCCCCACTCAACGCCCACGCAGCAGCATTCGATCAATAACCACACAGCACGCAGGTTCAGGTCATTTTTTATTAAACGATCAGCATCCGGTAACCACAGCGCGCTGAAGGGGCAGGTCGCAGGCCGGCCGGAGAGAGGAAGACAGGGAGATGAACGTTTCCGAGCGAGCGAGAGAGAGACACACAGGGAAAGAACAGATGCGGTCCCCACGACCAGCGAATCAAACTCAATCCGCAGCAAATGGTCACCATTGGACGGGTTGGAATCCTGCTCATGGACCTGCAACTGGAACCAGGCACTTCATTAAACCAACGGAAAAACCAGACCGTGTGTGTGTGTGTGTGTCCAGGGGTCACTGATATCTCTCTCAGTCCAGGGGTCACTGATATCTCTCAGTCCAGGGGTCACTGATATCTCTCTCAGTCCAGGGGTCACTGATATCTCTCTGTGTGTCCAGGGGTCACTGATATCTCTCTCAGTCCAGGGGTCACTGATATCTCTCTGTGTGTCCAGGGGTCACTGATATCTCTCTCAGTCCAGGGGTCACTGATATCTCTCTGTGTGTCCAGGGGTCACTGATATCTCTCTCAGTCCAGGGGTCACTGAAATATCTCTGTCCAGGGGTCACTGAAATATCTCTGTCCAGGGGTCACTGATATCTCCCTGTGTGTCCAGGGGTCGCTGATATCACTCTCAGTCCAGGGGTCGCTGATATATCTCTGTCCAGGGGTCACTGAAATATCTCTGTCCAGGGGTCACTGATATCTCCCTGTGTGTCCAGGGGTCGCTGATATCACTCTCAGTCCAGGGGTCGCTGATATCTCTCTCAGTCCAGGGGTCACTGTATCTCTCTCTCTCACTCCAGGGGTCACTGATATCTCTCTGTGTATCCAGGGGTCACTGGTGTCTCTCTCACTCCAGGGGTCACTGATATCTCACTGTGTGTCCAGGGGTCACTGATATCTCTCTCTCTCAGTCCAGGGGTCACTGATATCTCTCTCTCTCAGTCCAGGGGTCACTAATATCTCTCTCAGTCCAGGGGTCGCTGATATCTTTCTCAGTCCAGGGGTCGCTGATATCTCTCTCAGTCCAGGGGTCACTGATATCTCTCTCAGTCCAGGGGTCCCTGATATCTCTCTCTCTCTCAGTCCAGGGGTCACTGATATCTCACTGTGTGTCCAGGGGTCACTGATATCTCTCTGTTTTTCCAGGGGTCACTGATATCTCTCTCAGCCTAGGGGTCACTGATATCTCTCTGTGTGTCCAGGGGTCACTGATATCTCTCTCTGTCCAGGGGTCACTGATATCACTCTCAGTCCAGGGGTCACTGATATCTCTCTCAGTCCAGGGGTCACTGATATCTCTCTGTGTGTCCAGAGGTCACTGATATCTCTCTCAGTCCAGGAGTCACTGATATCTCTCTCAGTCCAGGGGTCACTGATATCTCTCTCAGTCCAGGGGTCACTGATATCTCTCTGTGTGTCCAGGTGTCACTGATATCTCTCACAGTCCAGGGATCACTGATATCTCTCTGTGTGTCCAGGGGTCACTGATAAATCTCTCAGTCCAGGGGTCACTGATGTCTCTCTCAGTCCAGGGGTCACTGATATCTCTCTGTGTGTCCAGGGGTCACTGATATCTCTGTCAGTCCAGGGGTCACTGATATCTCTCTCAGCCCAGGGGTCACTGATATCTCACTGTGTGTCCAGGGGTCACTGATATCTCTCTGTGTGTGTCCAGGGGTCACTGAAATATCTCTGTCCAGGGGTCACTGATATCTCCCTGTGTGTCCAGGGGTCACTGATATCTCTCTCAGTCCAGGGGTCGCTGATATCTCTCTCAGTCCAGGGGTCGCTGATATCTCTCACAGTCCAGGGGTCGCTGATATCACTCTCAGTCCAGGGGTCACTGATATCTCTCTCAGTCCAGGGGTCACTGATATCTCTCTCAGTCCAGGGGTCGCTGATATCTCTCTCAGTCCAGGGGTCACTGATATCTCTCAGTCCAGGGGTCACTGTATCTCTCTCTCTCACTCCAGGGGTCACTGATATCTCTCTGTGTATCCAGGGGTCACTGGTGTCTCTCTCACTCCAGGGGTCACTGATATCTCACTGTGTGTCCAGGGGTCACTGATATCTCTCTCTCTCAGTCCAGGGGTCACTGATATCTCTCTCTCTCAGTCCAGGGGTCACTAATATCTCTCTCAGTCCAGGGGTCGCTGATATCTTTCTCAGTCCAGGGGTCGCTGATATCTCTCTCAGTCCAGGGGTCACTGATATCTCTCTCAGTCCAGGGGTCCCTGATATCTCTCTCTCTCAGTCCAGGGGTCACTGATATCTCACTGTGTGTCCAGGGGTCACTGATATCTCTCTGTTTTTCCAGGGGTCACTGATATCTCTCTCAGCCTAGGGGTCACTGATATCTCTCTGTGTGTCCAGGGGTCACTGATATCTCTCTCTGTCCAGGGGTCACTGATATCTCTCTCAGTCCAGGGGTCACTGATATCTCTCTCAGTCCAGGGGTCACTGATATCTCTCTGTGTGTCCAGAGGTCACTGATATCTCTCTCAGTCCAGGAGTCACTGATATCTCTCTCAGTCCAGGGGTCACTGATATCTCTCTCAGTCCAGGGGTCACTGATATCTCTCACAGTCCAGGGATCACTGATATCTCTCACAGTCCAGGGATCACTGATATCTCTCTGTGTGTCCAGGGGTCACTGATATATCTCTCAGTCCAGGGGTCACTGATATCTCTCTGTTTGTCCAGGGGTCACTGATATCTCTCTGTGTGTCCAGGGGTCACTGATATCTCTGTCAGTCCAGGGGTCACTGATATCTCTCTCAGCCCAGGGGTCACTGATATCTCACTGTGTGTCCAGGGGTCACTGATATCTCTCTGTGTGTGTCCAGGGGTCACTGAAATATCTCTGTCCAGGGGTCACTGATATCTCCCTGTGTGTCCAGGGGTCACTGATATCTCTCTCAGTCCAGGGGTCGCTGATATCTCTCACAGTCCAGGGGTCGCTGATATCACTCTCAGTCCAGGGGTCACTGATATCTCTCTCAGTCCAGGGGTCACTGATATCTCTCAGTCCAGGGGTCACTGATATCTCTCTCAGTCCAGGGGTCACTGATATCTCTCAGTCCAGGGGTCATTGATATCTCTCTCAGTCCAGGGGTCACTGATATCTCTCTCAGTCCAGGGGTCACTGATATATCTCTGTGTGTCCAGGGGTTACTGATATCTCTCTCAGTCCAGGGGTCACTGATATCTCTCTGTGTGTCCAGGGGTCACTGATATCTCTCTCAGTCCAGGAGTCACTGATATCTCTCTCAGTCCAGGGGTCACTGATATCTCTCTCAGTCCAGGGGTCACTGATATCTCTCTGTGTGTCCAGGGGTCACTGATATATCTCTCAGTCCAGGGGTCACTGATGTCTCTCTCAGTCCAGGGGTCACTGATATCTCTCTGTTTGTCCAGGGGTCACTGATATCTCTCTGTGTGTCCAGGGGTCACTGATATATCTCTCAGTCCAGGGGTCACTGATATCTCTCAGTCCAGGGGTCATTGATATCTCTCTCAGTCCAGGGGTCACTGATATCTCTCTCAGTCCAGGGGTCACTGATATCTCTCTCAGCCCAGGGGTCACTGATATCTCACTGTGTGTCCAGGGGTCACTGATATCTCTCTGTGTGTGTCCAGGGGTCACTGAAATATCTCTGTCCAGGGGTCACTGATATCTCCCTGTGTGTCCAGGGGTCACTGATATCTCTCTCAGTCCAGGGGTCGCTGATATCTCTCACAGTCCAGGGGTCGCTGATAGCACTCTCAGTCCAGGGGTCACTGATATCTCTCTCAGTCCAGGGGTCACTGATATCTCTCAGTCCAGGGGTCACTGATATCTCTCTCAGTCCAGGGGTCACTGATATCTCTCTCAGTCCAGGGGTCACTGATATCTCTCTCAGTCCAGGGGTCACTGATATCTCTCTCAGTCCAGGGGTCACTGATATCTCTCTGTGTGTCCAGGGGTCACTGATATCTCTCTCAGTCCAGGAGTCACTGATATCTCTCTCAGTCCAGGGGTCACTGATATCTCTCTCAGTCCAGGGGTCACTGATATCTCTCTGTGTGTCCAGGGGTCACTGATGTCTCTCTCCGTCCAGGGGTCACTGATATCTCTCTGTTTGTCCAGGGGTCACTGATATCTCTCTGTGTGTCCAGGGGTCACTGATATCTCTGTCAGTCCAGGGGTCACTGATATCTCTCTCAGCCCAGGGGTCACTGATATCTCACTGTGTGTCCAGGGGTCACTGATATCTCTCTCAGTCCAGGGGTCGCTGATATCTCTCACAGTCCAGGGGTCGCTGATATCACTCTCAGTCCAGGGGTCGCTGATATCTCTCTCAGTCCAGGGGTCACTGATATCTCTCAGTCCAGGGGTCATTGATATCTCTCTCAGTCCAGGGGTCACTGATATCTCTCTCAGTCCAGGGGTCACTGATATCTCTCTCAGTCCAGGGGTCACTGATATCTCTCTCAGTCCAGGGGTCGCTGATATCTTTCTCAGTCCAGGGGTCACTGATGTCTCTCTCAGTCCAGGGGTCACTGATATCTCTCTCTCTCAGTCCAGGGGTCACTGATATCTCACTGTGTGTCCAGGGGTCACTGATATCTCTCTGTGTGTCCAGGGGTCACTGATATCTCTCTCAGCCTAGGGGTCACTGATATCTCTCTGTGTGTCCAGGTGTCACTGATATCTCTCTCTGTCCAGGGGTCACTGATATCACTCTCAGTCCAGTGGTCACTGATATCTCTCTCAGTCCAGGGGTCACTGATATCTCTCTCAGTCCAGGAGTCACTGATATCTCTCTCAGTCCAGGGGTCACTGATATCTCTCTGTGTGTCCAGGTGTCACTGATATCTCTCACAGTCCAGGGGTCACCTATATCACTCTGTGTGTCCAGGGGTCACTGATATCTCTCTCAGTCCAGGGATCACTGATATCTCTCTGTGTGTCCAGGGGTCACTGATATATCTCTCTGTCCAGGGGTCACTGATATCTCTCTGTGTGTCCAGGTGTCACTGATATCTCTCACAGTCCAGGGATCACTGATATCTCTCTGTGTGTCCAGGGGTCACTGATATATCTCTCAGTCCAGGGGTCACTGATGTCTCTCTCAGTCCAGGGGTCACTGATATCTCTCTGTGTGTCCAGGGGTCACTGATATCTCTCTGTGTGTCCAGGGGTCACTGATATCTCACTGTGTGTCCAGGGGTCACTGATATCTCTCTGTGTGTGTCCAGGGGTCACTGAAATATCTCTGTCCAGGGGTCACTGATATCTCCCTGTGTGTCCAGGGGTCACTGATATCTCTCTCAGTCCAGGGGTCGCTGATATCTCTCACAGTCCAGGGGTCGCTGATATCACTCTCAGTCCAGGGGTCACTGATATCTCTCTCAGTCCAGGGGTCACTGATATCTCTCAGTCCAGGGGTCACTGATATCTCTCTCAGTCCAGGGGTCACTGATATCTCTCAGTCCAGGGGTCATTGATATCTCTCTCAGTCCAGGGGTCACTGATATCTCTCTCAGTCCAGGGGTCACTGATATATCTCTGTGTGTCCAGGGGTCACTGATATCTCTCTCTGTCCAGGGGTCACTGATATCGCTGTCAATCCAGGGGTCACTGATATCTCTCTCTCTCACTCCAGGGGTCACTGATATCTCTCTGTGTATCCAGGGGTCACTGGTGTCTCTCTCACTCCAGGGGTCACTGATATCTCTCTGTGTGTCCAGGGGTCACTGATATCTCTCTCTCTCAGTCTAGGGGTCACTGATATCTCTCTCAGTCCAGGGGTCACTGATATCTCTCTCAGTCCAGGGGTCGCTGATATCTTTCTCAGTCCAGGGGTCACTGATGTCTCTCTCAGTCCAGGGGTCACTGATATCTCTCTCTCTCAGTCCAGGGGTCACTGATATCTCACTGTGTGTCCAGGGGTCACTGATATCTCTCTGTGTGTCCAGGGGTCACTGATATCTCTCTCAGCCTAGGGGTCACTGATATCTCTCTGTGTGTCCAGGTGTCAGTGATATCTCTCTCTGTCCAGGGGTCACTGATATCACTCTCAGTCCAGTGGTCACTGATATCTCTCTCAGTCCAGGAGTCACTGATATCTCTCTGTGTGTCCAGGTGTCACTGATATCTCTCACAGTCCAGGGGTCACCTATATCACTCTGTGTGTCCAGGGGTCACTGATATCTCTCACAGTCCAGGGGTCACCTATATCACTCTGTGTGTCCAGGGGTCACTGATATCTCTCCCAGTCCAGGGGTCACTGATATCTCTCTCAGTCCAGGGGTCACTGATATCTCTCTGTGTGTCCAGGTGTCACTGATATCTCTCTCTGTCCAGGGGTCACTGATATCACTCTCAGTCCAGTGGTCACTGATATCTCTCTCAGTCCAGGGGTCACTGATATCTCTCTGTGTGTCCAGGTGTCACTGATATCTCTCACAGTCCAGGGATCACTGATATCTCTCTGTGTGTCCAGGGGTCACTGATATATCTCTCAGTCCAGGGGTCACTGATGTCTCTCTCAGTCCAGGGGTCACTGATATCTCTCTGTTTGTCCAGGGGTCACTGATATCTCTCTGTGTGTCCAGGGGTCACTGATATCTCTGTCAGTCCAGGGGTCACTGATATCTCTCTCAGCCCAGGGGTCACTGATATCTCACTGTGTGTCCAGGGGTCACTGATATCTCTCTGTGTGTGTCCAGGGGTCACTGAAATATCTCTGTCCAGGGGTCACTGATATCTCCCTGTGTGTCCAGGGGTCACTGATATCTCTCTCAGTCCAGGGGTCGCTGATATCTCTCACAGTCCAGGGGTCGCTGATATCACTCTCAGTCCAGGGGTCACTGATATCTCTCTCAGTCCAGGGGTCACTGATATCTCTCAGTCCAGGGGTCACTGATATCTCTCTCAGTCCAGGGGTCACTGATATCTCTCAGTCCAGGGGTCATTGATATCTCTCTCAGTCCAGGGGTCACTGATATCTCTCTCAGTCCAGGGGTCACTGATATATCTCTGTGTGTCCAGGGGTTACTGATATCTCTCTCAGTCCAGGGGTCACTGATATCTCTCTGTGTGTCCAGGGGTCACTGATATCTCTCTCAGTCCAGGAGTCACTGATATCTCTCTCAGTCCAGGGGTCACTGATATCTCTCTCAGTCCAGGGGTCACTGATATCTCTCTGTGTGTCCAGGGGTCACTGATATATCTCTCAGTCCAGGGGTCACTGATGTCTCTCTCAGTCCAGGGGTCACTGATATCTCTCTGTTTGTCCAGGGGTCACTGATATCTCTCTGTGTGTCCAGGGGTCACTGATATCTCTCTCAGCCCAGGGGTCACTGATATCTCACTGTGTGTCCAGGGGTCACTGATATCTCTCTCAGTCCAGGGGTCGCTGATATCTCTCACAGTCCAGGGGTCGCTGATATCACTCTCAGTCCAGGGGTCACTGATATCTCTCTCAGTCCAGGGGTCACTGATATCTCTCAGTCCAGGGGTCACTGATATCTCTCTCAGTCCAGGGGTCACTGATATCTCTCAGTCCAGGGGTCATTGATATCTCTCTCAGTCCAGGGGTCACTGATATCTCTCTCAGTCCAGGGGTCACTGATATCTCTCTCAGTCCAGGGGTCACTGATATCTCTCTCTCTCACTCCAGGGGTCACTGATATCTCTCTGTGTATCCAGGGGTCACTGGTGTCTCTCTCACTCCAGGGGTCACTGATATCTCTCTGTGTGTCCAGGGGTCACTGATATCTCTCTCTCTCAGTCCAGGGGTTACTGATATCTCTCTCAGTCCAGGGGTCACTGATATCTCTCTCAGTCCAGGGGTCGCTGATATCTTTCTCAGTCCAGGGGTCACTGATGTCTCTCTCAGTCCAGGGGTCACTGATATCTCTCTCTCTCAGTCCAGGGGTCACTGATATCTCACTGTGTGTCCAGGGGTCACTGATATCTCTCTGTGTGTCCAGGGGTCACTGATATCTCTCTCAGCCTAGGGGTCACTGATATCTCTCTGTGTGTCCAGGTGTCACTGATATCTCTCTCTGTCCAGGGGTCGCTGATATCTTTCTCAGTCCAGGGGTCACTGATGTCTCTCTCAGTCCAGGGGTCACTGATATCTCTCTCTCTCAGTCCAGGGGTCACTGATATCTCACTGTGTGTCCAGGGGTCACTGATATCTCTCTGTGTGTCCAGGGGTCACTGATATCGCTGTCAGTCCAGGGGTCACTGATATCTCTCTCTCTCACTCCAGGGGTCACTGATATCTCTCTGTGTATCCAGGGGTCACTGGTGTCTCTCTCACTCCAGGGGTCACTGATATCTCTCTGTGTGTCCAGGGGTCACTGATATCTCTCTCTCTCAGTCTAGGGGTCACTGATATCTCTCTCAGTCCAGGGGTCACTGATATCTCTCTCAGTCCAGGGGTCGCTGATATCTTTCTCAGTCCAGGGGTCACTGATGTCTCTCTCAGTCCAGGGGTCACTGATATCTCTCTCTCTCAGTCCAGGGGTCACTGATATCTCACTGTGTGTCCAGGGGTCACTGATATCTCTCTGTGTGTCCAGGGGTCACTGATATCTCTCTCAGCCTAGGGGTCACTGATATCTCTCTGTGTGTCCAGGTGTCACTGATATCTCTCTCTGTCCAGGGGTCACTGATATCACTCTCAGTCCAGTGGACACTGATATCTCTCTCAGTCCAGGGGTCACTGATATCTCTCTCAGTCCAGGAGTCACTGATATCTCTCTGTGTGTCCAGGTGTCACTGATATCTCTCACAGTCCAGGGGTCACCTATATCACTCTGTGTGTCCAGGGGTCACTGATATCTCTCTCAGTGCAGGGATCACTGATATCTCTCTGTGTGTCCAGGGGTCACTGATATATCTCTCAGTCCAGGGGTCACTGATGTCTCTCTCAGTCCAGGGGTCACTGATATCTCTCTGTGTGTCCAGGGGTCACTGATATCTCTCTCTGTCCAGGGGTCACTGATATCTCTGTCAGTCCAGGGGTCACTGATATCTCTCTGTGTGTCCAGGGGTCACTGATATCTCTGTCAGTCCAGGGGTCACTGATATCTCTCTCAGCCCAGGGGTCACTGATATCTCACTGTGTGTCCAGGGGTCACTGATATCTCTCTGTGTGTGTCCAGGGGTCACTGAAATATCTCTGTCCAGGGGTCACTGATATCTCTCTCAGTCCAGGGGTCGCTGATATCTCTCACAGTCCAGGGGTCGCTGATATCACTCTGTCCAGGGGTCACTGATATCTCTCTGTGTGTCCAGGGGTCACTGATATCTCTCTGTGTGTCCAGGGGTCACTGATATCTCTCTCAGCCTAGGGGTCACTGATATCTCTCTGTGTGTCCAGGGGTCACTGATATCTCTCTGTGTGTCCAGGGGTCACTGATATCTCTGTCTGTCCAGGGGTCACTGATATCTCTCTGTGTGTCCAGGGGTCACTGATATCTCTGTCAGTCCAGGGGTCACAGATATCTCTCTCAGTCCAGGGGTCACTGATATCTCTCTCTCTCACTCCAGGGGTCATTGATATCTCTCTGTGTGTCCAGGGGTCACTGATATCTCACTGTGTGTCCAGGGGTCACTGATATCTCTCTGTGTGTCCAGGGGTCACTGATATCTCTCTCAGCCTAGGGGTCACTGATATCTCTCTGTGTGTGTCCAGGGGTCACTGAAATCTCTCTGTCCAGGGGTCACTGATATCTCTCTGTGTGTCCAGGGGTCACTGATATCTCTCTCTGTCCAGGGGACACTGATATCTCTCTCAGTCGAGGGGTCACTGATATCTCTCTCAGTCCAGGGGTCACTGATATCTCTCTCAGTCCAGGGGTCACTGATATCTCTCTCAGACCAGGGGTCACTGATATCTCTCTGTGTGTCCAATGGTCATTGATATCTCTCTCAGTCCAGCGGTCACAGATATCTCTCTCTGTCCAGGGGACACTGATACCTCTCTCAGTCCAGGGGTCACTGATATCTCTCTCAGTTCAGGGGTCACTGATATCTCTCTGTGTGTCCAATGGTCATTGATATCTCTCTCAGTCCAGGGGTCACAGATATCTCTCTCAGTCCAGGGGTCACTGATATCTCTGTCTGTCCAGGGGTCACTGATATCTCTCTCAGCCCAGGGGTCACTGATATCTCTCTCAGTCCAGGGGTCACTGATATCTCTCTCAGTCCAGGGGTCACTGATATCTCTCTGTCCAGGGGTCACTGATATCTCTCAGTCCAGGGGTCACTGATATCTCTCTCAGTCCAGGGGTCAATGGCATCTCTCTCAGTCCAGGGATCACTGGTATCTCTCTCAGTCCAGGGGTCAATGATATCTCTCTCAGTCCAGGGATCACAGGTATCTCTCTCAGTCCAGGGATCACTGGTATCTCTCTCAGTCCAGGGGTCACTGATATCTCTCTGTGTGTCCAGGGGTCACTGATATCTCTCTCAGTCCAGGGGTCACTGATAACTCTTTCAGTCCAGGGGTCACTGACATCTCTCTCAGTCCAGGGGTCACTGATATTTCTCTCAGTCCAGGGGCCACTGATATTTCTCTCAGTCCAGGGGTCACTGATATCTCTCTCAGTCCGGGGGTCACTGATATCTCTCTCAGTCCAGGGGTCACTGATATCTCTCTCAGTCCAGGGGTCACTGATATCTCTCTCAGTCCAGGGGTCACAGATATCTCTCTCAGTCCAGGGGTCACTGATATCTCTCTCTCTCACTCCAGGGGTCATTGATATCTCTCTGTGTGTCCAGGGGTCACTGATATCTCACTGTGTGTCCAGGGGTCACTGATATCTCTCTGTGTGTCCAGGGGTCACTGATATCTCTCTCAGCCTAGGGGTCACTGATATCTCTCTGTGTGTGTCCAGGGGTCACTGAAATCTCTCTGTCCAGGGGTCACTGATATCTCTCTGTGTGTCCAGGGGTCACTGATATCTCTCTCTGTCCAGGGGACACTGATATCTCTCTCAGTCGAGGGGTCACTGATATCTCTCTCAGTCCAGGGGTCACTGATATCTCTCTCAGTCCAGGGGTCACTGATATCTCTCTCAGACCAGGGGTCACTGATATCTCTCTGTGTGTCCAATGGTCATTGATATCTCTCTCAGTCCAGCGGTCACAGATATCTCTCTCTGTCCAGGGGACACTGATACCTCTCTCAGTCCAGGGGTCACTGATATCTCTCTCAGTTCAGGGGTCACTGATATCTCTCTGTGTGTCCAATGGTCATTGATATCTCTCTCAGTCCAGGGGTCACAGATATCTCTCTCAGTCCAGGGGTCACTGATATCTCTGTCTGTCCAGGGGTCACTGATATCTCTCTCAGCCCAGGGGTCACTGATATCTCTCTCAGTCCAGGGGTCACTGATATCTCTCTCAGCCCAGGGGTCACTGATATCTCTCTCAGTCCAGGGGTCACTGATATCTCTCTGTCCAGGGGTCACTGATATCTCTCAGTCCAGGGGTCACTGATATCTCTCTCAGTCCAGGGGTCAATGGCATCTCTCTCAGTCCAGGGATCACTGGTATCTCTCTCAGTCCAGGGGTCAATGATATCTCTCTCAGTCCAGGGATCACAGGTATCTCTCTCAGTCCAGGGATCACTGGTATCTCTCTCAGTCCAGGGGTCACTGATATCTCTCTGTGTGTCCAGGGGTCACTGATATCTCTCTCAGTCCAGGGGTCACTGATAACTCTTTCAGTCCAGGGGTCACTGACATCTCTCTCAGTCCAGGGGTCACTGATATTTCTCTCAGTCCAGGGGCCACTGATATTTCTCTCAGTCCAGGGGTCACTGATATCTCTCTCAGTCCGGGGGTCACTGATATCTCTCTCAGTCCAGGGGTCACTGATATCTCTCTCAGTCCAGGGGTCACTGATATCTCTCTCAGTCCAGGGGTCACTGATATTTCTCTCAGTCCGGGGGTCACTGATATCTCTGTGTGTGTGTTTCCAGGGGTCACTGATATCTCTCTCAGTCCAGGGTCCCTGAGTCCCGGACTCTGTGGGTTTGTGGGGATGGATTGCTCTGACACCTACCCTGTGATTGTCCGTGCTGCCACTCAGTGGTAATGCTCGCTCCCAAACACGGTGACCTCAGCCAGGGCCAGAGACGCGTACCGGTCTGGAATCACCACGGTAACGTATCGGCCGGGCATCCCATTGCAGGCGAAGTGCTGAGTTTCTCCGGGGCCGATGGACCTGACCACTCCACACCTATCGACATAGGAAAATCGGGACGTTAGGAACGGGACGTGGCCACGCGGGCCGTCGTCGAAACTGCTCCGCAATGGCTGACCACTGCCTCACCTCCATCTATCCACTTCTGCTCCATACCCCTCGCTACCCTTACCCAAATCTATCGATCTCAGCCTTGATAGTTCGGATTGACTCCCAGCATCCATTGACCAGGGAACTTACTCGTCGGCAGAGTTTGCCTGTAGCTAGAGTTTGCCTTTCGCTGGGCTTTCCCTGTTGTTGGGGTTTGCCTGTAATAGGCGTTGCCTGAAGCTGGGGGTTGCCTGTAGCTGTAGTTTCCCCATAGCTGGGATTTGCCTGTAGCTGGGGTTTGCCTGAAGCTGGGTTTGCATGTCGATGGGGTTTGCCTGTAATTGGAGTGTGCCAGTAGCTGGAGTTTGCCTGTAGTTGGGCTTTGCCTGTAACTGGAGTTTGCCTGTAGCTGGAGTTTGTCTGTATTCGGGGTTGCTTGTAGCTGGGGTTTGCCTGTAGTTGAGGTTTGCCTGTAGCTGGGTTTTGCCTGTAGCTAGAGTTTACCTGTAGCTTGGCTGTGCTGTAGCTGGGCTTTGTAGCTGGTTACCTGTAGGGGTTTTCCTGTAGCTGGGGGTATGCCTGTAGTTATGGTTTGCCTGTAGCTGGAGTTTGCCTATATTTGGAGTATGCCTGTAGCTGGGGTTTGCCGGTAGCTAGGGTATGCCTGCAGTTTTGGTTTGCCTGTAGCTGGGGTTTGCCTGTAGTTGTGGCTTGCCTGTAGCTGGGTTTTGCCTGTAGCTGAGCTTTGCCTGAAGCTGGAGTTTGCCTGTAGTTGGGGTCTGCCTATAACTTGGGTTTGCCTGTAGCTGGGCGTTGCCTGTAGCTAGGGTCTGCCTGTAGGTGGGGTTTGCCTGTATGTGGGGTTTGCCTGTTGCTAGGCTTTGCCTGTAGCTGGAGTGGCCTGTAGCTGGGGTTTGCTTGTAGCTGGAGTTTGTCTTAGTTGGGGTTTGCCTGTAGCTGGCGTTTGCCTATAGTTGGGATTTCTAGATGGAGTTTGCCTGTAGCTGGAGTGTGCCTGTATCTGGGGTTTGCCTGTAGCTGGGGTTTGCTTGTAGCTGGAGTTTGCCTGTAGTTTTGGTTTGCCTGTAGTTGGGGTTTGCCTGTAGCTGGAGTCTGCCTGTAGGAGTCTGCCTGTATCTGAGGTTTGTCTGTAGTTGGGGTTGGTCTTTAGTGCAGTGTGCCTGTAGGCGGGTTCTGCAGCTGGGGTTTGCCTGTAGTTGGAGGTTTGCCTGTAGTTGGAAGTTTGCCTGTAGTTGGAGGTTTGCCTGTAGCTGGAGGTTGCCTGTTCGGGTTTGCCTGTAGCTGGGCTATGCCTGTAGGTGAAATTGCCTGTAGCTGGGGTTTGCCTGTAGTTGGGGTTTGCCTATAGCTGATGTGTGCCACTAGGTGGGGTTGCTTGTAGCTGGGGTTTGCCTGTAGCTGGGGTTTGCCTGTAGCTGGGGTTTGCCTGTTGCTGGGGTTTTCCTGTAGTTGGAGGTTTGCCGTTAGCTGGGGTCTGCCTGTAGGTGGGGTTTGCCTGTAGGTGGGGTTTTCCTGCAATTGGAGGCTTGCCTGTAGCTCGGGTTTGCCTGTAGTTGTAGTCTGCCTGTTGTTGCCATTTACCTTGCATTGGATTTGCCGTTGTTTTCCAGCGAGTCTCCGATGAGAATCACCGCCTCGTTGAGGGTCTCTGTGCAGCAGTCCATCCTGTTGGTGACGGACACGGTGACCACTCTGAAGGACCTCAACAGATCCAGCCTCCACCAGGGCTCCTGCTCGGCGGTGGTGATAGAGCAGGAGCCTAGGTTGCAGTTGGTGCTCGGGTTCCCATCCACTGCATTGATCGCGTTTCCCAGGTAACTGTCCAGGCTTGACTGAGTGGGTCTCCCTTGCAGAGCTAAGTTGATGTCTAAAGGTCAAACAGAGAGATTTGTGAGAGTTCCACTCGGTGTGCCCTAACCTGCCCAACACAGATAAATAGGCACTGCTCACGATGCAGTCTCCTCGACAGTAGAGAGACCAAACGCAGATTGGGTGACCGCTAAGAGTGACCCTGAGCTTCCGGTCGCCTGTCACTTTAATTCTCCACTCCATTCCCACTCTGACCTCTCCGTCCTCGGCCTCCTACACTGTTCCAATGATGCCCAACGCAAGCTCGAGGAACAGTACCTCATCTTTCGTTTAGGCACTTTACAGCCTTCTGGACTCAACATCAGAAATAGGAGCAGGATTCGGCCATTTGGCCCCTTGAGCCTGCTCCGCCATTCAATAAGATCATGGCTGATCTGATCTTAAATATGGAGACCAAAACTGTACACAATACTCCAGGTGTGGCCTCACCAATACCCTGTACAGTTGTAGCAAGACTTCCCTACTTTTACTACAGTTGTACAGGGCCTTAGTGAGGCCACCCCTTAAATATTGTGTTCAGTTTTGGTCTCCTAATCTGAGGAAGGACATCCTTGCTATTGAGGGAGTGCAGCGAAGGTTCACCAGACTGACATATGAAGAAAGACTGGATCGACTGGGCTTATACTCAATGGAATTTAGAAGAATGAGAGGGGGATCTCATAGAAACATATAAAATTCTGACGGGACTGGACAGGTTAGATGGAGAAAGAATGTTCCTGATGTTGGGGAAGTCCAGAACCAGGGGTCACAGTCTAAGGATAAAGAGTAAGCCATTTAGGACCGAGATGAGGAGAAACTTCTTCACTCAGAGAGTTGTTAACCTGTGGAATTCTCTACCAGAGTTGTTGATGCCAGTTCATTGGATATATTCAAGAGGGAGTTAGCTATGGCCCTTACGGCTAAAGGGATCAAGGGGTATGGAGAGAAAGCAGGAAAGGGATACTGAGGGAATGATCAGCCATGATCTTATTGAATGGTGGTGCAGGCTCGAAGGGCCGAATGGCCTACTCCTGCACCTATTCTCTATGTTTCTATGTTTATACTCCATCCCCCTTGCAACAGTTTCAGCCCATAATCTCTGCCCCTATTCTTTCCCACAGCAGCTGATGATGATTCTGCCATCTCCATTTACACCCTCTCTAGACTCATCTTTTGTTTCTTAACTTGTCCCATTACCATCTCCTTTTGCCCTGCACCATCATACCTTTTGTCTCTAATCTCTCCTGCTTTCCACCCTATCACTGACCTTCCCTTTTGTTATTTCCTCCCCTCCCCCCTTTCCCTGCCCCTACATTTGCTTAAAAACCTGCTACATCTCTAACTTTTTCCAGCTCTGACGAAGGGTCATCGATCAGAAACGATAACTCTGTTTCTCTCCACAGATGCTGCCTGACCCGCTGAGTATTGCCAGCATTTTCTGTTTTTATTTCAGATTTCCAGCATCCGTAGTATCTTGCTTTTGTAAAATAACCACCCTGTTGGTTCCCTGTCCTTATCTTGCTGGTGGGATACAGTTTAATTCCACACCTTGCTATTCCAACAATCTCCTGGCCAGCCTTCCACATTCTACCCTCCGTACACCTCAACTCATCCAAAACTCTGCTGCCCCGTGTCCTAACTCACACCGAGTCCTGTTCACCCATCACCCCTGTGCTCGCTGACCCGTGTCCTAACTCGCACCCAGTCCTGTTCACCCATCACCCCTGTGCTCGCTGACCCGTGTCCTAACTCGCACCCAGTCCTGTTCACCCATCACCCCCTGTGCTCGCTGACCCGTGTCCTAACTCGCACCAAGTCCCACTCACTCATCACCCCCTGTGCTCGCTGACCCGTGTCCTAACTCGCACCAAGTCCCACTCACTCATCACCTCCTGTGCTCGCTGACCCATGTCCTAATCCGCACCGAGTCCCGCTCACCCATCACCCCTGTGCTCGCTGACCCGTGTCCTAACTCGCACCAAGTCCCACTCACTCATCACCCCCTGTGCTCGCTGACCCATGTCCTAACTCGCACCAAGTCCCACTCACTCATCACCTCCTGTGCTCGCTGACCCATGTCCTAATCCGCACCGAGTCCTGCTCACCCATCACCCCTGTGCTCGCTGACCCGTCTCCTAACTCGCACTGAGTCCCACTCACCCATCACCTCCTGTGCTCGCTGACCCATGTCCTAACTCACACCCAGTCCTGTTCACCCATCACCCCCTGTGCTCACTGACCCGTGTCCTAACCCGCACCGAGTCCCGTTCACCCATCACCTCCTGTGTTCGCTGACCCATGTCCTAACTCGCACCCAGTCCTGTTCACCCATCACCCCCTGTGCTCACTGACCCGTGTCCTAACCCGCACCGAGTCCTGTTCACCCATCACCCCCTGTGCTCACTGACCCATGTCCTAACTCGCACCGAGTCCCACTCACCCATCACCTCCTGTGCTCGCTGACCCATGTCCTAACTCGCACCCAGTCCTGTTCACCCATCACCTCCTGTGCTCACTGACCCGTGTCCTAACTCACAACGGATCCTGTTCACCCATCACCCCCTGTGCTCGCTGCCTGTGTCCTAACTCGCACCCAGTCCTGTTCACCCATCACCCCCTGTGCTCGCTGACCTGTGTCCTAACTCACACCGAGTCCCACTCACCCATCACCCCCTGTGCTCACTGACCCGTGTCCCAACTCGCACCAAGTCCCGCTCACCCATCACCCCCTGTGCTCGCTGACCTGTATCCTAACTTGCACCCAGTCCTGTTCACCCATCACCCCCTGTGCTCGCTGACACGTGTCCTAACTCGCACCGAGTCCCGCTCACCTATCACCCCCTGTGCTCGCTGACCCATGTCCTAACTCGCAGATTCCCGCTCACCCATCACCCCCTGTGTTCGCTGACCCATGTCCTAACTCGCACCAAGTCCCGTTCACCCATCACCTCCTGTGCTCGCTGACCCCGTGTCCTAACTCGCACCGAGTCCCGTTCACCCATCACCCCCTGTGCTCGCTGCCTGTGTCCTAACCTGCACCGAGTCCCGTTCACCCATCACCCCTGTGCTCGCTGCTCCGTGTCCTAACTCGCACCAAGTCCCGCTCACCCATCACCCCCTGTGCTCGCAGCCCCGTGTCCTAACTCGCACCAAGTCCCACTCACCCATCACCCCCTGTGCTCGCTGACCTGTGTCCTAACTCACACCGAGTCCCACTCACCCATCACCCCCTGTGCTCACTGACCCGTGTCCCAACTCGCACCAAGTCCCGCTCACCCATCACCCCCTGTGCTCGCTGACCTGTATCCTAACTTGCACCCAGTCCTGTTCACCCATCACCCCCTGTGCTCGCTGACACGTGTCCTAACTCGCACCGAGTCCCGCTCACCTATCACCCCCTGTGCTCGCTGACCCATGTCCTAACTCGCAGATTCCCGCTCACCCATCACCCCCTGTGCTCACTGACCCATGTCCTAACTCGCACCAAGTCCCGTTCACCCATCACCTCCTGTGCTCGCTGACCCCGTGTCCTAACTCGCACCGAGTCCCGTTCACCCATCACCTCCTGTGCTCGCTGACCCCGTGTCCTAACTCGCACCGAGTCCCGTTCACCCATCACCTCCTGTGCTCGCTGACCCCGTGTCCTAACTTGCACCGAGTCCCGTTCACCCATCACCCCTGTGCTCGCTGCTCCGTGTCCTAACTCGCACCAAGTCCCGCTCACCCATCACCCCCTGTGCTCGCTGACCTACATTGGCTCCTGGTTAAACAACGCCTTGACTTTAAAATCCTCATTCTTGTTTTCAAATCCTTCCATGACCTCGCCCCTGCCTATCTCTGTAACCTCCCCCGCCCCCCGTGCACCCCCCCCGCCCGAGATATCTGCGCACCTCTAATTCTGCCCTCTTGAGCATCGCCCAATTTTAATCGCTCAACCATTGGTGGCCGTGCCTGGGCCCCAAACTCTGGGACTTCCTCCCTAAACCTCTCCACCTCTCTTTGCTCTTTTAAGTCATTCCTTAAAACCTCCCTCTGTGACCAAGCACTGGGTCTCTGCCCTAATAGCTCCCATGTGGCTCAGTCTTGGCTGATATCTTTGAGGATATAACGAGCATGGTGGATAGAGGTGTACCGATGGATGTGGTATATTTAGATTTCCAAAAGGTATTCGATAAGGTGCCACACAAAAGGTTACTGCAGAAGATAAAGGTACGCGGAGTCAGAGGAAATGTATTAGCATGGATAAAGAATTGGCTGACTAACAGAAAGCAGAGAGTCAGGATAAATAGGTCCTTTTCGGGTTGTAAATCAGTGGTTAGTGGTGTGCCACAGGGATCGGTGCTGGGACCACAACTGTTTACAATATACATAGATGACCTGGAAGAGAAGACAGAGTGTAATGTAACAAAATTTGCAGATGACACAAAGATTAGTGGGAAAGCGGGTTGTGTAGAGGACAGAGAGGCTGCAAAGAGATTTAGATAGGTTAAACGAATGGGCTAAGGTTTGGCAGATGGAATACAATGTCGGAAAATGTGAGGTCATCCACCTTGGGAAAAAAAACAGTAAAAGGGAATATTATTTGAATGGGGAGAAATTACAACATGCTGAGATGCAGAGGGACCTGGGGGTCCTTGTGCATGAAAACTCTTTTGGAGAAAAGCCGACTGCACCTGGTATTCCCAGGCAGTCTCCCATCCAAGTACTAACCAGGCCTGACTCTGCTTAGCTTCCGAGGTCAGACAAAATCAGGCATTTTCAGACTAGTGTGGCCATAGGCTCCTTATGCATGAAATCCCAAAAAGTTTGTTTGCAGGTGCAGCAGGTAATCAGGAAGGCGAATGGAATGTTGGCCTTCATTGCGAGAGGGATGGAGTACAAAAGCAGGGAGGTCCTGCTGCAACTGTATAGGGTATTGGTGAGGCCACACATGGAGTACTGCGTGCAGTTTTGGTCACCTTACTTAAGGAAGGATATACTGGCTTTGGAGGGGGTACAGAGGCGATTCACTAGGCTGATTCCGGAGATGAGGGAGTTACCTTATGATGATAGATTGAGTAGACTGGGTCTTTACTCGTTGGAGTTCAGAAGGATGAGGGGTGATCGTATAGAAACATTTAAAATAATGAAAGGGATAGACAAGATAGAGGCAGAGAGGTTGTTTCCATTGGTCGGGGAGACTAGAACTAGGGGGCACAGCCTCAAAATACGGGGGAGCCAATTTAAAACCGAGTTGAGAAGGAATTTCTTCTCCCAGAGGGTTGTGAATCTGTGGAATTCTCTGCCCAAGGAAGCAGTTGAGGCTAGCTCATTGAATGTATTCAAGTCACAGATAGATAGATTTTTAACTAATAAGGGAATTAAGGGTTATGGGGAGCGGGCGGGTAAGTGGAGCTGAGTCCACGGCCAGATCAGCCATGATCTTGTTGAATGGCGGAGCAGGCTCGAGGGGCTAGATGGCCTACTCCTGTTCCTAATTCTTATGTTCTTATGTTCTTATGTTATGTTCTTATAACGCCACTGCGAGGCGCCGTGGGAGGTTTTTCTATATTAACAACGGTATATAAAGTAGGTTGTTTCAACACACACTCACCAGACCCTCACCACACGCCCGATCTCCCAGTGTGAGCTTTGCCCATGAGCCAGGAGCTGTTATACTACCCGGCCACCAATACCCTGGTACCAACAGTGTGGAGCTACCTCTGCATCCTTCACAGGGACACGACCCTCAGTGAGCATCCAGGGGTGTGTGACAGACTGTGGACCCGATCACTGTCAGAGAGCAGGGCCCAACGGATCACTATCACAGTGCACAATTTGTCTCTCTCTCTCTCTCCCATACTCACATTTTCTCCATCTCTCTCTCTCTCTCCCATACTCATACGCTCTCCATCTCTCTCGCTCTCCCATACTCACACTCTCTCCATCTCTCTCTCTCATACTCACACTCTCTCCGTCTCTCTCTCTCGCTCTCCCATACTCACATTCTCTCCATCTCTCTCTCTCATACTCACACTCTCTCCGTCTCTCTCTCTCGCTCTCCCATACTCCCATTCTCTCCATCTCTCTCTCTCTCTCCCATACTCATACGCTCTCCGTCTCTCTCTCTCTCCCATACTCACTCTCTCCGTCTCTCTCTCTCTCTCCCATACTCACACGCTCTCCGTCTCTCTCTCTCGCTCTCCCATACTCACACTCTCTCCGTCTCTCTCTCTCGCTCTCCCATACTCACACTCTCTCCGTCTCTCTCTCTCGCTCTCCCATACTCATATTCTCTCCATCTCTCTCTCTCTCCCATACTCATACGCTCTCCATCTCTCTCTCTCTCCCATACTCACTCTCTCCGTCTCTCTCTCTCTCCCATACTCACACTCTCTCCGTCTCTCTCTCTCGCTCTCCTATACTCACATTCTCTCCATCTCTCTCTCTCTCCCATACTCATACGCTCTCCATCTCTCTCTCTCTCCCATACTCACTCTCTCCGTCTCTCTCTCTCTCCCATACTCACACTCTCTCTGTCTCTCTCTCTCTCATACTCACACTCTCTCCGTCTCTCTCTCTCCCATACTCACACTCTCTCCATCTCTCTCTCTCTCCCATACTCACATTCTCTCCATCTCTCTCTCTCTCCCATACTCATACGCTCTCCGTCTCTCTCTCCCATACTCACTCTCTCCGTCTCTCTCTCTCTCCCATACTCACACTCTCTCCGTCTCTCTCTCTCGCTCTCCTATACTCACACTCTCTCCATCTCTCTCTCTCTCTCCCATACTCATACGCTCTCCGTCTCTCTCTCTCTCCCATACTCACATTTTCTCCATCTCTCTCTCTCTCTCCCATACTCATACGCTCTCCATCTCTCTCGCTCTCCCATACTCACACTCTCTCCATCTCTCTCTCTCATACTCACACTCTCTCCGTCTCTCTCTCTCGCTCTCCCATACTCACATTCTCTCCATCTCTCTCTCTCATACTCACACTCTCTCCGTCTCTCTCTCTCGCTCTCCCATACTCCCATTCTCTCCATCTCTCTCTCTCTCTCCCATACTCATACGCTCTCCGTCTCTCTCTCTCTCCCATACTCACTCTCTCCGTCTCTCTCTCTCTCTCCCATACTCACACGCTCTCCGTCTCTCTCTCTCGCTCTCCCATACTCACACTCTCTCCGTCTCTCTCTCTCGCTCTCCCATACTCACACTCTCTCCGTCTCTCTCTCTCGCTCTCCCATACTCATATTCTCTCCATCTCTCTCTCTCTCCCATACTCATACGCTCTCCATCTCTCTCTCTCTCCCATACTCACTCTCTCCGTCTCTCTCTCTCTCCCATACTCACACTCTCTCCGTCTCTCTCTCTCGCTCTCCTATACTCACATTCTCTCCATCTCTCTCTCTCTCCCATACTCATACGCTCTCCATCTCTCTCTCTCTCCCATACTCACTCTCTCCGTCTCTCTCTCTCTCCCATACTCACACTCTCTCTGTCTCTCTCTCTCTCATACTCACACTCTCTCCGTCTCTCTCTCTCCCATACTCACACTCTCTCCATCTCTCTCTCTCTCCCATACTCACATTCTCTCCATCTCTCTCTCTCTCCCATACTCATACGCTCTCCGTCTCTCTCTCCCATACTCACTCTCTCCGTCTCTCTCTCTCTCCCATACTCACACTCTCTCCGTCTCTCTCTCTCGCTCTCCTATACTCACACTCTCTCCATCTCTCTCTCTCTCTCCCATACTCATACGCTCTCCGTCTCTCTCTCTCTCCCATACTCACACTCTCTCTGTCTCTCTCTCTCTCATACTCACACTCTCTCCGTCTCTCTCTCTCCCATACTCACACTCTCTCCATCTCTCTCTCTCTCCCATACTCACACTCTCTCTGTCTCTCTCTCTCCCATACTCACACGCTCTCCGTCTCTCTCTCTCTCTCTCCCATACTCACTCTCTCCGTCTCTCTCTCTCTCCCATACTCACACGCTCTCCGTCTCTCTCTCTCGCTCTCCCATACTCACACTCTCTCCATCTCTCTCTCTCATACTCACACTCTCTCCGTCTCTCTCTCTCCCATACTCACATTCTCTCCATCTCTCTCTCTCATACTCACACTCTCTCCGTCTCTCTCTCTCGCTCTCCCATACTCACATTCTCTCCATCTCTCTCTCTCTCTCCCATACTCATACGCTCTCCGTCTCTCTCTCTCTCTCCCATACTCACTCTCTCCGTCTCTCTCTCTCTCCCATACTCACACGCTCTCCGTCTCTCTCTCTCGCTCTCCCATACTCACACTCTCTCCGTCTCTCTCTCTCGCTCTCCCATACTCACACTCTCTCCGTCTCTCTCTCTCGCTCTCCCATACTCACATTCTCTCCATCTCTCTCTCTCTCTCCCATACTCATACGCTCTCCGTCTCTCTCTCTCTCCCATACTCACTCTCTCCGTCTCTCTCTCTCTCCCATACTCACACTCTCTCCGTCTCTCTCTCTCGCTCTCCTATACTCACATTCTCTCCATCTCTCTCTCTCTCCCATACTCATACGCTCTCCGTCTCTCTCTCTCTCCCATACTCACACTCTCTCTGTCTCTCTCTCTCTCATACTCACACTCTCTCCGTTTCTCTCTCTCCCATACTCACACTCTCTCCATCTCTCTCTCTCTCCCATACTCACATTCTCTCCATCTCTCTCTCTCTCCCATACTCATACGCTCTCCGTCTCTCTCTCTCTCCCATACTCACTCTCTCCGTCTCTCTCTCTCTCTCCCATACTCACACTCTCTCCGTCTCTCTCTCTCGCTCTCCTATACTCACATTCTCTCCATCTCTCTCTCTCTCCCATACTCATACGCTCTCCGTCTCTTTCTCTCTCTATTCTCACACTCTCTCCGTCTCTCTCTCTCTCCCATACTCACTCTCTCCGTCTCTTTCTCTCGCTCTCCCATACTCACACTCTCTCTGTCTCTCTCTCTCTCATAATCACACTCTCTCCGTCTCTCTCTCTCTCCCATACTCACACGCTCTCCGTCTCTTTCTCTCTCTATTCTCACACTCTCTCCGTCTCTCTCTCTCTCCCATACTCACACTCTCTTCGTCTCCCTCTCTCCCATACTCACACTCTCTCCATCTCTCTCGCTCTGTCTCTCTCTTTCTGTCTCTCTCTGTCTCTCTCTCTGTCTCTCAGTGTCTCTCTCTGACTCTTTCTCTCGCTTTCTCTCTCTCTGTTTCCTGTCTCTTTCCCCCTCTCTCTCTCTCTCTCTCTCTCTCGGTCTGTCTCTTTCTCTTGCTCTCTCTTGCTGTTTCCTGTCTCTTTCCCTCTCTCTCTGTCTCTCTATCTCTGTCCCGATCATAAATCAGAGCTACAGCCATTCTGGAATCCAGCTTGGGCCTTACCTGGATCCACATGGGCCTTTCCCAGTCCTGACAGCACCAGGATAACGGTACAGAGCTGGAGAAACATCCTGGGGAGACAGAGACAGATGTTCAACCCCTCATCCAGTCCCAGCTGACGAAACCTTCTTCAAACTTTTCCCAATTAACACCAGGCATGGAATACAAGAGCAGGGAGGTTATGCTTGAACTGTAAAAAACACTAGTTAGGCCACAGCTGGAGTACTGCGTGCAGTTCTGGTCACAACATTACAGGAAGGATGTGATTGCACCGGAGAGGGTACAGAGGAGATTTACGAGGATGTTGCCTGGACTGGGGAATTTTGGCTGAGGAAAGATTGGATAGGCTGGGTCTGTTTTCTTTGGAACAGAGGAGGCTGAGGGGAGACCTGATTGAGGTGTATACAAGTATACAATTGCGAGGGGCCTGGATAGAGTGGATAGGAAGGACCTGTTTCCCTTGGCAGAGGGGTCAACAACCAGGGGGCATCAATTTAAAGTAATTGGGGGGAGGTTTAGAGGGGATTTGAGGGAAATCTCTTCACCCTGGAACTCACTGCCTGAAAGGGTGGTAGAGGCAGAAACCCTCGCCACATTTAAAAAGTACCTGGATGTGCAAGGGTCAAGAATGTCTCGGAGCGGGTGCAGGGACATTTTGAAGAGGGAGGGTGAACAGCCAGTTGTCGTGGTGCATTTAGGTACCAACGATATATGTAAAAAACAGGAGAAGGTCCTACAAGACGAATTTAGCGAGCTAGTAGATAAATTAAAAAGTAGGACCTCAAAAGTAGTAATCTCAGGATTGCTACCAGTGCCACGTGCTAGTCAGAGTAGGAATCGCAGGATAGCTCAGATGAATACGTGGCTTGAAGAGTGGTGCAGAAGGGATGGATTCAAATTCTTGGGACATTGGAACCGGTTTTGGGGGAGGTGGGACCAGTACAAACCGGATGGTCTGCACCTGGGCAGGACCGGAACCAATGTCCTAGGGGGAATGTTTGCTAGTGCTGTTGAGGAGGAGTTAAACTAATATGGCAGGGGGATAGGAACCTATGCAGGGAGACTGAGGGAAGTAGAATGGGGGCAGAAGCAAAAGATAGAAAGAAGAAAAGTAAAAGTGGAGGGCAGGGAAACCCAAGGCAAAAAGGGCCACATTACAGCAAAATTCTAAAGAGGCAAAGTATGTTAAAAAGACAAGCCTGAAGGCTCTGTGCCCCAATGTGAGGAGCAGTTGGAATAAGATGGACGAATTAACGACACAGATAGCAGTTAACGGATATGATGTAATTGGCATCACGGAGACATGGCTCCAGGGTGACCAAGGCTGGGAACTCAACATCCAGGGGTATTCAACATTTAGGAAGGATAGACAGAAAGGAAAAGGAGATGGGGTGGCGTTGCTGGCTAAAGAGGAAATTAAAGCAATAGTAAGGAGGGACATTAGTTTGGATGATGTGGAATCGGTATGGGTGGAGCTGCGGAATTCCAAAGGGCAGAAAACGCTAGTGGGAGTTGTGCACAGACCACCAAACAGTAGTAGTGAGGTTGGGGACAGCATCAAACAAGAAATTAGGGATGTGTGCTATAAAGGGACAGCAGTTATCATGGGTGACTTTAATCTACATATAGATTGGGCTAACCAAACTGGGAGCAATACGGTGGAGGAGAATTTCCTGGAGTGTATAATGGATGGTTTTCTAGACCAATATATCGAGGAACCAACTAGAGGGCTGGCCATCCTAGACTGGGTGATGTGTAATGAGAAAGGACTAATTAGCAATCTTGTTGTGCGAGACCCCTTGGGGAAGAGTGACCATAACATGGTAGAATTCTTTATAAAGATGGAGAGTGACACAGTTAATTCAGAGACTAGGGTCCTGAACTTAAGGAAAGGTAACTTCGATCGTATGAGATGTGAATTAGCTAGAACAGACTGCCGAGTGACACTTAAAGGGTTGACGGTGGATAGGCAATGGCAGACATTTAAAGATCACATGGATGAACTTCAACAATTGTACATCTCCGTCTGGAGTAAAAATAAAACAGGGAAGGTGGTTCAACCATGGCTAACAAGGGAAATTAAGGATAGTGTTAAATCCAAGGAAGAGGCATATAAATTGGCCAGAAAAAGCTGCAAACCAGAGGACTGGGAGAATTTTGTAATACAGCAAAGGAGGACAAAGTGTTTAATTAAGAGGGGGAAATTGAATATGAGAGGAAGCTTGCTGGGAACATAAAAACTGACTGCAAAAGCTTCAACAGATATGTGAAGAGAAAACGATTAGCGAAAACAAACGTAGGTCCCTTGCAGTCAGATTCAGATGAATTTATAATGGGGAACAAAGAAATGGCGGACCAGTTAAACAAACACTTTGGTTCTGTCTTCATGAAGGAAGACACAAATACTAGGGGACCGAGGGTCTAATGAGAAGGAGGAACTGAAGGAAATCCTTATTAGGCAGGAAATTGTGTTAGGGAAATTGATGGGATTGAAGGCCGATAAATCCCCGGGGCCTGATAGTCTGCATCCCAGAGTACTTAAAGTGGTAGCCCTAGAAATAGTGGATGCATTGGTGATCATTTTCCAACAGTCTGTCAACTCTGGACTGGTTCATATTGACTGGAGGGTAGCTAATGTAACACCACTTTTTAAGAAAGGAGGGAGAGAGAAAACAGGTAATTACAGATCGGTTAGCCTGACATCAGTAGTGGGGAAAATGTTGGAATCAATTATTAAAGATGAAATAGCAGCGCATTTGGAAAGCAGTGACAGGATCGGTCCAAGTCAGCATGGATTTATGAAAGGGAAATCCTGCTTGACAAATCTTCTGGAATTTTTTGAGGATGTAACTGGTAGAGTGGACAAGGGAGAACCAGTGGATGTGGTGTATTTGGACTTTCAAAAGGCTTTTGACAAGGTCCCACACAAGAGATTGGTGTGCAAAATCAAAGCACATGGTATTGGGGGTAATGTATTGACGTGGATAGAGAACTGGTTGACAGACAGGAAGCAGAGAGTCGGGATAAACGGGTCCTTTTAAGAATAACAGGCAGTGACTAGTGGGGTACCGCAGGGCTCAGTGCTGGGACCCCAGCTATTTACAATATACATTAATGATTTGGATGAGAGAATTGAGTGTAATATCTCCAAGTTTGCAGATGACACTAAGATGGGTGGTGGTGTGAGCTGCGAGGAGGATGCTAAGAGGCTGCAGGGTGACTTGGACAGGTTAGGTGAGTGGGCAAATGCATGGCAGATGCAGTATAATGAGGTTATCCACATTGGTGGCAAAAACACGAAGGCAGAATATTATCTGAATGGTGACAGATTAGGAAAAGGGAAGGTGCAACGAGACCTGGGTGTCATGGTACATCAGTCACTGAAGGTAGGCATGCAGGTACAGCAGGCAGTAAAGAAAGCAAATAGCATGCTGGCCTTCATAGCGAGAGGATTTGAGTATAGGAGCAGGGTAGTCTTACTGCAGTTGTACAGGGCCTTAGTGAGGCTTCACCTGGAATATTGTGTTCAGTTGTGGTCTCCTAACCTGAGGAAGGACATTCTTGCTATTGAGGGAGTGCAGCGAAGGTTCACCAGACTGATTCCAGGGATGGCTGGACTGACATATGAGGAGTGACTGGATCGACTGGAGTTTAGAAGGATGAGAAGGGATCTCATAGAAACGTATAAGATTCAGACGGGACTGGACAGGTTAGATGCAGGAAGAATGTTCCCGATGTTGGGGAAGTCCAGAACCAGGGGACATAGTCTATGGAAAAGGGGTAAGCCATTTAGGGCTGAGATGAGAAGAATCTTCTTTACTCAGAGAGTTGTTAACCTGTGGAATTCCCTGCCGCAGAGAGTTGTTGATGCCAGTTCATTGGATATATTCAAGAGGGAGTTAGATATGGCCCTTACGGCTAAAGGGATCAAGGGGTGTGGAGAGGAAGCAAGAAAGAGGTACTGAGGGAATGATCAGCCATGATCTTATTGCATGGTGGTGCAGGCTCGAAAGGCTGACTCCTGCACCTATTTTCTATGTTTCTAAAGGGCTGCAACCTTCAGGGCTATGGAAAGTAGGTTTAGGCTGGATAGCTCTTAGTCGGCCGGTGCGGACACGATGGATCGAATGACCTCCTTCTGTGTCATACTGTTCCATGATTCTATGATTAACAATCTCATGGAGACACCCTGTAAACATTAATACACTCCCGGGGACCCCTGTAAACATTAATACACTCCCGGGGACCCCTGTAAATATTAATACACTCACGGGGACCCCTGTAAATATTAATACACTCCCCGGGACCCCTGTAAACATTAATACACTCCCGGGGACCCCTGTAAATATTAATACACTCACGGGGACCCCTGTAAATATTAACACACTCCCGGAGACCCCCTGTAAATATTAACACACTCCCGGAGACCCCCTGTAAATATTAACACTCCCGGAGACCGCCCGTAAATATTAACACACTCCCGGTGACACCCTGTAAATATTAACACATGCCCGGGGACCCCCTGTAAATATTCACACTCCCGGAGACCCCCTGTAGATATTAACACTCTCCCGGAGATCCCCTGTAAATATTAACAAAGTCCCGGAGGCTCCCTGTAAATATTAACACACTCCCGGGGACCCCCTGTAAATATTAACACACTCCCGGATACCCCCTGTAAATATTAACACACTCCCGGAGACCCCCTGTAAATATTAACACACTCCCGGAGACTCCCTGTAAATATTAACACACTCCCGGAGACCCCCTGTAAATATTAACAGACTCCCGGAGACCCCTGTAAATATTAACAGACTCCCGGAGACCCCTGTAAATATTAACACACTCTCGGAGACCCCCTGTAAATATTAACACACTCCCGGAGACCCCCCCGTAAATATTAACACACTCCCAGAGACTTCCTGTAAATATTAACACACTCCCATGGACCCCCTGTAAATATTAACACACTCCCGGAGACCCCCTTAAATATTAACACACTCCCAGGGACCCCCTGTAAATATTAACACACTCCTGGGTACCCCTGTAAATATCAACACACTCCCAGGGACCCCTGTAAATATTAACACTCTCCAAGGGGCCCCTGTAAATATTAACACACTCCCGGAGACACCTGTAAATATTAACACACTCCCGGAGACCCCTGCAAATATTAACACACTCCCGGAGACCCCTGTAAATATTAACACTCCTGGAGACCCCTGTAAACATTAACACACTCCCGGAGACCCCTGTAAATATTAACACACTCCCGGAGACACCCTGTAAATATTAACACACTCCCGGAGACCCCTGTAAATATTAACACACTCCCGGAGACCCCTGTAAATATTAACACACTCCCGGAGACACCCTGTAAATATTAACACACTCCCAGAGACACCCTGTTAATATTAACACACTCCCGGGAACCCCCTGTAAATATTAACACACTCCCAGAGACCCCTGTAAATATTAACACACTCCCGGAGACCCCTGTAAATATTAACACACTCCCGGAGACACCCTGTAAATATTAACACACTCCCGGGGACCCCTGTAAATATTAACACACTCCCGGAGACCCCTGTAAATATTAACACATTCCCGGAGACCCCCTGTAAATAGTAACACACTCCCGGAGACCCCCTGTAAATATTAACACACTCCCGGAGACCCCTGTAAATATTAACACACTCCCGGAAACCCCTGTAAATATTAACACACTCCGGAGGACCCATGTAAATATTAACACACTCCCGGAGACCCCCTGTAAATATTAACACACTCCCGGAGACCCCTGTAAATATTAACACACTCTCGGAGACCCCCTGTAAATATTAACACACTCCCGGAGACCGCCTGTAAATATTAACACACTCCCGGGGAAACCCTGTAAATATTAACACACTCCCGGAGACCCCCCTGTAAATATTAACACACTCCCGGAGACCCCCTGTAAATATTAACACACTCCCGGAGACTCCCTGTAAATATTAACACACTCCCGGAGACCCCCTGTAAATATTAACACACTCCCGGGGACCCCCTGTAAATATTAACACACTTCCGGAGACCCCCCCTGTAAATATTAAGACACTCCCGGAGACCCCCTGTAAATATTAACACACTCCCGGAGACCCCCTGTAAATATTAACACACTCCCGGAGATCCCCTGTAAATATTAACACACTCCCGGGGACCCCCTGTAAATATTAACACACTCCCGGAGACCCCTGTAAATAATAACTCACTCCCGGGGACTCCCTGTAAATATTAACACACTCTCGGAGACCCCCTGTAAATATTAACACACTCCCGGAGAGCGCCTATAAATATTAACACACTCCCATGGACCCCCTGTAAATATTAATACACTCCCGGAGACCCCCTTAAATATTAACACACTCCCAGGGACCCCCTGTAAATATTAACACACTCCCGGGGACCCCTGTAAATATGAACACACACCCGGGGACCCCTGTAAATATTAACAATCTCCAAGCGGCCCCTGTAAATATTAACACACTCCCGGAGAACCCCTGTAAATATTAACACACTCCCGGAGACACCTGTAAATATTAACACACTCCCGGAGACCCCTGCAAATATTAACACACTCCCGGAGACCCCTGTAAATATTAACACTCCTGGAGACCCCTGTAAATATTAACACACTCCCGGAGACCCCTGTAAATATTAACATACTCCCGGAGACCCCCTGTAAATATTCACACTCCCGGAGACCGCCCGTAAATATTAACACACTCCCGGTGACACCCTGTAAATATTAACACATGCCCGGGGACCCCCTGTAAATATTCACACTCCCGGAGACCCACTGTAGATATTAACACTCTCCCGGGGACCCCCTGTAAATATTAACACTCCCGGAGACCCCCCTGTAAATATTAACACACTCCCGGTGACACCTGTAAATATTAACTCACTGCCGGGGACCCCCTGTAAATATTAACACATTCCCGGAGACACCTGTAAATATTAACACACTCCCGGAGACCCCTGCAAATATTAACACACTCCCGGAGACCCCTGTAAATGTTAACACTCCTGGAGACCCCTGTAAATATTAACACACTCCCGGAGACCCCCTGTGGATATTAACACTCTCCCGGAGATCCCCTGTAAATATTAACACACTCCCGGGGACCCCCTGTAAATATTAACACACTCCCGGAGACCCCCTGTAAATATTAACACACTCCCGGAGACCCCCTGTAAATATTAACACACTCCCGGAGACCCCTGTAAATATTAACACACTCTCGGAGACCCCCTGTAAATATTAACACACTCCCGGAGACCGCCTGTAAATATTAACACACTCCCGGGGAACCCCTGTAAATATTAACACACTCCCGGAGACCCCCCTGTAAATATTAACACACTCCCGGAGACCCCCTGTAAATATTAACACACTCCCGGAGACTCCCTGTAAATATTAACACACTCCCGGAGACCCCCTGTAAATATTAACACACTCCCGGGGACCCCCTGTAAATATTAACACACTTCCGGAGACCACCCCTGTAAATATTAAGACACTCCCGGAGACCCCCTGTAAATATTAACACACTCCCGGAGACCCCCTGTAAATATTAACACATGCCCGGGGACCCTTGTAAATATTAACACACTCCCGGAGACCCCCTGTAAATATTAACACACTCCCGGAGACACCCTGTAAATATTAACACACTCCCGGAGACCCCTGTAAATATTAACACACTCCCGGAGACCCCTGTAAATATTCACACACTCCC
The DNA here is from genome assembly GCF_044704955.1 of Pristiophorus japonicus. Taxonomy (NCBI): domain Eukaryota; kingdom Metazoa; phylum Chordata; class Chondrichthyes; family Pristiophoridae; genus Pristiophorus; species Pristiophorus japonicus. Next base: position 297,949,887 of record NC_091981.1, on the reverse strand, counting down.
GGAGACACCCTGTAAATATTAACACACTCCCGGAGACACCCTGTTAATATTAACACACTCCCGGGAACCCCCTGTAAATATTCACACACTCCCAGAGACCCCTGTAAATATTAACACACTCCCGGAGACCCCTGTAAATATTAACACACTCCCGGAGACCCCTGTAAATATTAACACACTCTCGGAGACCCCCTGTAAATATTAACACACTCCCGGAGACCCCCCCGTAAATATTAACACATTCCCAGAGACTTCCTGTAAATATTAACACACTCCCATGGACCCCCTGTAAATATTAACACACTCCCGGAGACCCCCTTAAATATTAACACACTCCCAGGGACCCCCTGTAAATATTAACACACTCCTGGGTACCCCTGTAAATATCAACACACTCCCAGGGACCCCTGTAAATATTAACACTCTCCAAGGGGCCCCTGTAAATATTAACACACTCCCGGAGACACCTGTAAATATTAACACACTCCCGGAGACCCCTGCAAATATTAACACTCTCCCGGAGACCCCTGTAAATATTAACACTCCTGGAGACCCCTGTAAATATTAACACACTCCCGGAGACCCCTGTAAATATTAACACACTCCCGGAGACACCCTGTAAATATTAACACGCTCCCGGAGACCCCTGTAAATATTAACACACTCCCGGAGACCCCTGTAAATATTAACACACTCCCGGAGACACCCTGTAAATATTAACACACTCCCAGAGACACCCTGTTAATATTAACACACTCCCGGGAACCCCCTGTAAATATTAACACACTCCCAGAGACCCCTGTAAATATTAACACACTCCCGGAGACCCCTGTAAATATTAACACACTCCCGGAGACACCCTGTAAATATTAACACACTCCCGGGGACCCCTGTAAATATTAACACACTCCCGGAGACCCCTGTAAATATTAACACATTCCCGGAGACCCCCTGTAAATAGTAACACACTCCCGGAGACCCCCTGTAAATATTAACACACTCCCGGAGACCCCTGTAAATATTAACACACTCCCGGAAACCCCTGTAAATATTAACACACTCCGGAGGACCCATGTAAATATTAACACACTCCCGGAGACCCCCTGTAAATATTAACACACTCCCGGAGACCCCTGTAAATATTAACACACTCTCGGAGACCCCCTGTAAATATTAACACACTCCCGGAGACCGCCTGTAAATATTAACACACTCCCGGGGAAACCCTGTAAATATTAACACACTCCCGGAGACCCCCCTGTAAATATTAACACACTCCCGGAGACCCCCTGTAAATATTAACACACTCCCGGAGACTCCCTGTAAATATTAACACACTCCCGGAGACCCCCTGTAAATATTAACACACTCCCGGGGACCCCCTGTAAATATTAACACACTTCCGGAGACCCCCCCTGTAAATATTAAGACACTCCCGGAGACCCCCTGTAAATATTAACACACTCCCGGAGACCCCCTGTAAATATTAACACACTCCCGGAGATCCCCTGTAAATATTAACACACTCCCGGGGACCCCCTGTAAATATTAACACACTCCCGGAGACCCCTGTAAATAATAACTCACTCCCGGGGACTCCCTGTAAATATTAACACACTCTCGGAGACCCCCTGTAAATATTAACACACTCCCGGAGAGCGCCTATAAATATTAACACACTCCCATGGACCCCCTGTAAATATTAATACACTCCCGGAGACCCCCTTAAATATTAACACACTCCCAGGGACCCCCTGTAAATATTAACACACTCCCGGGGACCCCTGTAAATATGAACACACACCCGGGGACCCCTGTAAATATTAACAATCTCCAAGCGGCCCCTGTAAATATTAACACACTCCCGGAGAACCCCTGTAAATATTAACACACTCCCGGAGACACCTGTAAATATTAACACACTCCCGGAGACCCCTGCAAATATTAACACACTCCCGGAGACCCCTGTAAATATTAACACTCCTGGAGACCCCTGTAAATATTAACACACTCCCGGAGACCCCTGTAAATATTAACATACTCCCGGAGACCCCCTGTAAATATTCACACTCCCGGAGACCGCCCGTAAATATTAACACACTCCCGGTGACACCCTGTAAATATTAACACATGCCCGGGGACCCCCTGTAAATATTCACACTCCCGGAGACCCACTGTAGATATTAACACTCTCCCGGGGACCCCCTGTAAATATTAACACTCCCGGAGACCCCCCTGTAAATATTAACACACTCCCGGTGACACCTGTAAATATTAACTCACTGCCGGGGACCCCCTGTAAATATTAACACATTCCCGGAGACACCTGTAAATATTAACACACTCCCGGAGACCCCTGCAAATATTAACACACTCCCGGAGACCCCTGTAAATGTTAACACTCCTGGAGACCCCTGTAAATATTAACACACTCCCGGAGACCCCCTGTGGATATTAACACTCTCCCGGAGATCCCCTGTAAATATTAACACACTCCCGGGGACCCCCTGTAAATATTAACACACTCCCGGAGACCCCCTGTAAATATTAACACACTCCCGGAGACCCCCTGTAAATATTAACACACTCCCGGAGACCCCTGTAAATATTAACACACTCTCGGAGACCCCCTGTAAATATTAACACACTCCCGGAGACCGCCTGTAAATATTAACACACTCCCGGGGAACCCCTGTAAATATTAACACACTCCCGGAGACCCCCCTGTAAATATTAACACACTCCCGGAGACCCCCTGTAAATATTAACACACTCCCGGAGACTCCCTGTAAATATTAACACACTCCCGGAGACCCCCTGTAAATATTAACACACTCCCGGGGACCCCCTGTAAATATTAACACACTTCCGGAGACCACCCCTGTAAATATTAAGACACTCCCGGAGACCCCCTGTAAATATTAACACACTCCCGGAGACCCCCTGTAAATATTAACACATGCCCGGGGACCCTTGTAAATATTAACACACTCCCGGAGACCCCCTGTAAATATTAACACACTCCCGGAGACACCCTGTAAATATTAACACACTCCCGGAGACCCCTGTAAATATTAACACACTCCCGGAGACCCCTGTAAATATTCACACACTCCCGGAGACACCCTGTAAATATTAACACACTCCCGGAGACACCCTGTTAATATTAACACACTCCCGGGAACCCCCTGTAAATATTCACACACTCCCAGAGACCCCTGTAAATATTAACACACTCCCGGAGACCCCTGTAAATATTAACACACTCCCGGAGACACCCTGTAAATATTAACACACTCCCGGGTCCCCTGTAAATATTAACACACTCCCGGAGACCCCTGTAAATATTAACACACTCCCAGAGACCCCCTGGAAATATTAACACACTCCCGGGAACCCTGTAAATATTAACACACTCCCGGAGACCCCCTGTAAATATTAACACATGCCCGGGGACCCTTGTAAATATTAACACACTCCCGGAGACCCCCTGTAAATATTAACACACTCCCGGAGACACCCTGTAAATATTAACACACTCCCGGAGACCCCTGTAAATATTAACACACTCCCGGAGACACCCTGTAAATATTAACACACTCCCGGAGACACCCTGTTAATATTAACACACTCCCGGGAACCCCCTGTAAATATTAACACACTCCCAGAGACCCCTGTAAATATTAACACACTCCCGGAGACCCCTGTAAATATTAAAACACTCCCGGAGACACCCTGTAAATATTAACACACTCCCGGGTCCCCTGTAAATATTAACACACTCCCGGAGACCCCTGTAAATATTAACACACTCCCAGAGACCCCCTGGAAATATTAACACACTCCCGGAGACCCCTGTAAATATTAACACACTCCCGGGGACCCCTGTAAATATTAACACACTCCCGGGGACCCCCTGTAAATATTAACACACTCCCGGAGACCCCTGTAAATATTAACACATTCCCGGAGACCCCCTGTAAATAGTAACACACTCCCGGAGACCCCCTGTAAATATTAACACACTCCCGGAGATCCCTGTAAATATTAACACACTCCCGGAAATCCCTGTAAATATTAACACACTCCGGAGGACCCATGTAAATATTAACACACTCCCGGAGACCCCCCCTGTAAATATTAAGACACTCCCGGAGACCCCCTGTAAATATTAACACACTCCCGGGAACCCTGTAAATATTAACACACTCCCGGAGAGTCCTGTAAATATTAACACACTCCCGGAGACCCCCTGTAAATATTAACACATGCCCGGGGACCCTTGTAAATATTAACACACTCCCGGAGACCCCCTGTAAATATTAACACACTCCCGGAGACACCCTGTAAATATTAACACACTCCCGGAGACCCCTGTAAATATTAACACACTCCCGGAGACACCCTGTTAATATTAACACACTCCCGGGAACCCCCTGTAAATATTAACACACTCCCAGAGACCCCTGTAAATATTAACACACTCCCGGAAACCCCTGTAAATATTAACACACTCCCGGAGACACCCTGTAAATATTAACACACTCCCGGGGACCCCTGTAAATATTAACACACTCCCGGAGACCCCTGTAAATATTAACACACTCCCAGAGACCCCCTGGAAATATTAACACACTCCCGGGAACCCTGTAAATATTAACACACTCCCGGAGAGTCCTGTAAATATTAACTCACTCCCGGAGACCCCTGTAAATATTAACACATGCCCGGGGACCCATGTAAATATTAACACACTCCCGGGGACCCCCTGTAAATAGTAACACACTCCCGGAGACCCCCTGTAAATATTAACACACTCCCGGAGACCCCTGTAAATATTAACACACTCCCAGAGACCCCCTGGAAATATTAACACACTCCCGGGAACCCTGTAAATATTAACACACTCCCGGAGAGTCCTGTAAATATTAACTCACTCCCGGAGACCCCTGTAAATATTAACACATGCCCGGGGACCCCTGTAAATATTAACACACTCCCGGGGACCCCCTGTAAATAGTAACACACTCCCGGATACCCCCTGTAAATATTAACACATGCCCGGGACCCCTGTAAATATTAACACACTCCCGGAGACCCCTGTAAATATTAACACACTCCCGGGGACCCCCTGTAAATAGTAACACACTCCCGGAGACCCCCTGTAAATATTAACACACTCCCGGAGACCCCTGTAAATATTAACACACTCCCGGAGACCCCTGTAAATATTAACACACTCCCGGAGACCCCTGTAAATATTAACACACTCCGGAGGACCCCCTGTAAATATTAACACACTCCCGGGGACCCCCTGTAAATATTAACACACTCCCGGAGACCCCTGTAAATATTAACACACTCCCGGAGACCCCCTGTAAATATTAACACACTCCCGGAGACACCCTGTAAATATTAACACACTCCCGGAGACCCCTGTAAATATTAACACACTCCCGGAGACCCCTGTAAATATTCACACACTCCCGGAGACACCCTGTAAATATTAACACACTCCCGGAGACACCCTGTTAATATTAACACACTCCCGGGAACCCCCTGTAAATATTCACACACTCCCAGAGACCCCTGTAAATATTAACACACTCCCGGAGACCCCTGTAAATATTAACACACTCCCGGAGACCCCTGTAAATATTAACACACTCCCGGAGACTCCCTGTAAATATTAACACACTCCCGGAGACCCCCTGTAAATATTAACACACTCCCGGAGACCCCCTGTAAATATTAACACACTCCCGGAGACCCCTGTAAATATTAACACACTCTCGGAGACCCCCTGTAAATATTAACACACTCCCGGAGACCGCCTGTAAATATTAACACACTCCCGGGGAACCCCTGTAAATATTAACACACTCCCGGAGACCCCCCTGTAAATATTAACACACTCCCGGAGACCCCCTGTAAATATTAACACACTCCCGGAGACTCCCTGTAAATATTAACACACTCCCGGAGACCCCCTGTAAATATTAACACACTCCCGGGGACCCCCTGTAAATATTAACACACTTCCGGAGACCACCCCTGTAAATATTAAGACACTCCCGGAGACCCCCTGTAAATATTAACACACTCCCGGAGACCCCCTGTAAATATTAACACATGCCCGGGGACCCTTGTAAATATTAACACACTCCCGGAGACCCCCTGTAAATATTAACACACTCCCGGAGACACCCTGTAAATATTAACACACTCCCGGAGACCCCTGTAAATATTAACACACTCCCGGAGACCCCTGTAAATATTCACACACTCCCGGAGACACCCTGTAAATATTAACACACTCCCGGAGACACCCTGTTAATATTAACACACTCCCGGGAACCCCCTGTAAATATTCACACACTCCCAGAGACCCCTGTAAATATTAACACACTCCCGGAGACCCCTGTAAATATTAACACACTCCCGGAGACCCCTGTAAATATTAACACACTCTCGGAGACCCCCTGTAAATATTAACACACTCCCGGAGACCCCCCCGTAAATATTAACACACTCCCAGAGACTTCCTGTAAATATTAACACACTCCCATGGACCCCCTGTAAATATTAACACACTCCCGGAGACCCCCTTAAATATTAACACACTCCCAGGGACCCCCTGTAAATATTAACACACTCCTGGGTACCCCTGTAAATATCAACACACTCCCAGGGACCCCTGTAAATATTAACACTCTCCAAGGGGCCCCTGTAAATATTAACACACTCCCGGAGACACCTGTAAATATTAACACACTCCCGGAGACCCCTGCAAATATTAACACACTCCCGGAGACCCCTGTAAATATTAACACTCCTGGAGACCCCTGTAAATATTAACACACTCCCGGAGACCCCTGTAAATATTAACACACTCCCGGAGACACCCTGTAAATATTAACACACTCCCGGAGACCCCTGTAAATATTAACACACTCCCGGAGACCCCTGTAAATATTAACACACTCCCGGAGACACCCTGTAAATATTAACACACTCCCAGAGACACCCTGTTAATATTAACACACTCCCGGGAACCCCCTGTAAATATTAACACACTCCCAGAGACCCCTGTAAATATTAACACACTCCCGGAGACCCCTGTAAATATTAACACACTCCCGGAGACACCCTGTAAATATTAACACACTCCCGGGGACCCCTGTAAATATTAACACACTCCCGGAGACCCCTGTAAATATTAACACATTCCCGGAGACCCCCTGTAAATAGTAACACACTCCCGGAGACCCCCTGTAAATATTAACACACTCCCGGAGACCCCTGTAAATATTAACACACTCCCGGAAACCCCTGTAAATATTAACACACTCCGGAGGACCCATGTAAATATTAACACACTCCCGGAGACCCCCTGTAAATATTAACACACTCCCGGAGACCCCTGTAAATATTAACACACTCTCGGAGACCCCCTGTAAATATTAACACACTCCCGGAGACCGCCTGTAAATATTAACACACTCCCGGGGAAACCCTGTAAATATTAACACACTCCCGGAGACCCCCCTGTAAATATTAACACACTCCCGGAGACCCCCTGTAAATATTAACACACTCCCGGAGACTCCCTGTAAATATTAACACACTCCCGGAGACCCCCTGTAAATATTAACACACTCCCGGGGACCCCCTGTAAATATTAACACACTTCCGGAGACCCCCCCTGTAAATATTAAGACACTCCCGGAGACCCCCTGTAAATATTAACACACTCCCGGAGACCCCCTGTAAATATTAACACACTCCCGGAGATCCCCTGTAAATATTAACACACTCCCGGGGACCCCCTGTAAATATTAACACACTCCCGGAGACCCCTGTAAATAATAACTCACTCCCGGGGACTCCCTGTAAATATTAACACACTCTCGGAGACCCCCTGTAAATATTAACACACTCCCGGAGAGCGCCTATAAATATTAACACACTCCCATGGACCCCCTGTAAATATTAATACACTCCCGGAGACCCCCTTAAATATTAACACACTCCCAGGGACCCCCTGTAAATATTAACACACTCCCGGGGACCCCTGTAAATATGAACACACACCCGGGGACCCCTGTAAATATTAACAATCTCCAAGCGGCCCCTGTAAATATTAACACACTCCCGGAGAACCCCTGTAAATATTAACACACTCCCGGAGACACCTGTAAATATTAACACACTCCCGGAGACCCCTGCAAATATTAACACACTCCCGGAGACCCCTGTAAATATTAACACTCCTGGAGACCCCTGTAAATATTAACACACTCCCGGAGACCCCTGTAAATATTAACATACTCCCGGAGACCCCCTGTAAATATTCACACTCCCGGAGACCGCCCGTAAATATTAACACACTCCCGGTGACACCCTGTAAATATTAACACATGCCCGGGGACCCCCTGTAAATATTCACACTCCCGGAGACCCACTGTAGATATTAACACTCTCCCGGGGACCCCCTGTAAATATTAACACTCCCGGAGACCCCCCTGTAAATATTAACACACTCCCGGTGACACCTGTAAATATTAACTCACTGCCGGGGACCCCCTGTAAATATTAACACATTCCCGGAGACACCTGTAAATATTAACACACTCCCGGAGACCCCTGCAAATATTAACACACTCCCGGAGACCCCTGTAAATGTTAACACTCCTGGAGACCCCTGTAAATATTAACACACTCCCGGAGACCCCCTGTGGATATTAACACTCTCCCGGAGATCCCCTGTAAATATTAACACACTCCCGGGGACCCCCTGTAAATATTAACACACTCCCGGAGACCCCCTGTAAATATTAACACACTCCCGGAGACCCCCTGTAAATATTAACACACTCCCGGAGACCCCTGTAAATATTAACACACTCTCGGAGACCCCCTGTAAATATTAACACACTCCCGGAGACCGCCTGTAAATATTAACACACTCCCGGGGAACCCCTGTAAATATTAACACACTCCCGGAGACCCCCCTGTAAATATTAACACACTCCCGGAGACCCCCTGTAAATATTAACACACTCCCGGAGACTCCCTGTAAATATTAACACACTCCCGGAGACCCCCTGTAAATATTAACACACTCCCGGGGACCCCCTGTAAATATTAACACACTTCCGGAGACCACCCCTGTAAATATTAAGACACTCCCGGAGACCCCCTGTAAATATTAACACACTCCCGGAGACCCCCTGTAAATATTAACACATGCCCGGGGACCCTTGTAAATATTAACACACTCCCGGAGACCCCCTGTAAATATTAACACACTCCCGGAGACACCCTGTAAATATTAACACACTCCCGGAGACCCCTGTAAATATTAACACACTCCCGGAGACCCCTGTAAATATTCACACACTCCCGGAGACACCCTGTAAATATTAACACACTCCCGGAGACACCCTGTTAATATTAACACACTCCCGGGAACCCCCTGTAAATATTCACACACTCCCAGAGACCCCTGTAAATATTAACACACTCCCGGAGACCCCTGTAAATATTAACACACTCCCGGAGACACCCTGTAAATATTAACACACTCCCGGGTCCCCTGTAAATATTAACACACTCCCGGAGACCCCTGTAAATATTAACACACTCCCAGAGACCCCCTGGAAATATTAACACACTCCCGGGAACCCTGTAAATATTAACACACTCCCGGAGACCCCCTGTAAATATTAACACATGCCCGGGGACCCTTGTAAATATTAACACACTCCCGGAGACCCCCTGTAAATATTAACACACTCCCGGAGACACCCTGTAAATATTAACACACTCCCGGAGACCCCTGTAAATATTAACACACTCCCGGAGACACCCTGTAAATATTAACACACTCCCGGAGACACCCTGTTAATATTAACACACTCCCGGGAACCCCCTGTAAATATTAACACACTCCCAGAGACCCCTGTAAATATTAACACACTCCCGGAGACCCCTGTAAATATTAAAACACTCCCGGAGACACCCTGTAAATATTAACACACTCCCGGGTCCCCTGTAAATATTAACACACTCCCGGAGACCCCTGTAAATATTAACACACTCCCAGAGACCCCCTGGAAATATTAACACACTCCCGGAGACCCCTGTAAATATTAACACACTCCCGGGGACCCCTGTAAATATTAACACACTCCCGGGGACCCCCTGTAAATATTAACACACTCCCGGAGACCCCTGTAAATATTAACACATTCCCGGAGACCCCCTGTAAATAGTAACACACTCCCGGAGACCCCCTGTAAATATTAACACACTCCCGGAGATCCCTGTAAATATTAACACACTCCCGGAAATCCCTGTAAATATTAACACACTCCGGAGGACCCATGTAAATATTAACACACTCCCGGAGACCCCCCCTGTAAATATTAAGACACTCCCGGAGACCCCCTGTAAATATTAACACACTCCCGGGAACCCTGTAAATATTAACACACTCCCGGAGAGTCCTGTAAATATTAACACACTCCCGGAGACCCCCTGTAAATATTAACACATGCCCGGGGACCCTTGTAAATATTAACACACTCCCGGAGACCCCCTGTAAATATTAACACACTCCCGGAGACACCCTGTAAATATTAACACACTCCCGGAGACCCCTGTAAATATTAACACACTCCCGGAGACACCCTGTAAATATTAACACACTCCCGGGGACCCCTGTAAATATTAACACACTCCCGGAGACCCCTGTAAATATTAACACACTCCCAGAGACCCCCTGGAAATATTAACACACTCCCGGGAACCCTGTAAATATTAACACACTCCTGGAGAGTCCTGTAAATATTAACTCACTCCCGGAGACCCCTGTAAATATTAACACATGCCCGGGGACCCATGTAAATATTAACACACTCCCGGGGACCCCCTGTAAATAGTAACACACTCCCGGAGACCCCCTGTAAATATTAACACACTCCCGGAGACCCCTGTAAATATTAACACACTCCCAGAGACCCCCTGGAAATATTAACACACTCCCGGGAACCCTGTAAATATTAACACACTCCCGGAGAGTCCTGTAAATATTAACTCACTCCCGGAGACCCCTGTAAATATTAACACATGCCCGGGGACCCCTGTAAATATTAACACACTCCCGGGGACCCCCTGTAAATAGTAACACACTCCCGGATACCCCCTGTAAATATTAACACATGCCCGGGACCCCTGTAAATATTAACACACTCCCGGAGACCCCTGTAAATATTAACACACTCCCGGGGACCCCCTGTAAATAGTAACACACTCCCGGAGACCCCCTGTAAATATTAACACACTCCCGGAGACCCCTGTAAATATTAACACACTCCCGGAGACCCCTGTAAATATTAACACACTCCCGGAGACCCCTGTAAATATTAACACACTCCGGAGGACCCCCTGTAAATATTAACACACTCCCGGGGACCCCCTGTAAATATTAACACACTCCCGGAGACCCCTGTAAATATTAACACACTCCCGGAGACCCCCTGTAAATATTAACACACTCCCGGAGACCCCTGTAATTATTGACAGACTCCCACAGTAAATGACAGTGCCCTGTGTCACTCTGTTGTCCTGCCATACTCGGTGTATTTCTCAGGGTTTACAGAAAGGAGCGGTGTTGGAGGTTTGAATAGGTCCCTCTTACCTGCAGAGTTTTGGTCACGGTGTGCAGAGAGCTCTGTGGTGAAAGTGCTGGCTGTCCCCTCCTGATGAATTTATACAACCCTCATTGTTCTCGTTCCCACTGTTGCCCAATCTATTGGTCTCTGGCAAAACCCTGCATTCCGATGCATTGCAACAGAGAGGAGGACAGGACAAGTGGGGCTGAGAAATTACAAACACTTGTCTGTTCTCCGAAACTGAGATAAGGAGAGAGAGAGAGAAGGATCGAGAGGGGAGATGGGTGGGACAGAGGGATAGATAGACAGAGAGAGAGAGACAGAGACAGACAGAGAGAGAGACGGACAGAGATAGAGAGAGAGAGAGAGGGGGGACAGAGAGAGAGAGAGAGAGAGAGGGACACAGAGAGAGACAGAGACAGAGAGAGAGAGACAGAGACAGACAGAGAGAGAGACAGACAGAGACACAGAGAGAGAGAGAGACAGACAGAGACAGAGAGAGAGAGAGAGAGACAGAGAGAGAGAGGGAGAGACAGACAGAGAGAGAGAGAGAGGGAGAGAGAGAGGGACAGAGAGAGAGAGAGGGAGAGACAAACAGAGACAGAGAGAGAGAGAGGGAGAGAGAAAGGGACAGAGAGAGAGAGAGAGAGGGGGACAGAGAGAGATAGAGCGAGAGAGAGAGAGAGGGAGAGACAGGCAGAGAGGGAGAGACAGACTGAGACAGAGAGAGAGAGAGCGACAGAGAAAGAGAGACAGAGAGAGAGAGACAGAGAGAGAGAGAGAGGGGGACAGAGAAAGACAGAGAGAGAGAGAAAGGGAGAGACAGACAGACAATGACAGAGAGGGAGAGACAGACTGAGACACAGAGAGAGAGAGAGAGAGGGACAGAGAGAGAGAGAGATACAGAAAGAGAGAGGGAGAGACAGACAGAGAGAGAGAGGGAGAGAGAGAGGGACAGAGAGAGAGAGAGGAACAGAGTGAGAGAGAGAGAGAGCGACAGAGAGAGACACAAAGAGAGAGAGAGACAGAGAGAGAGGGAGAGGGACAGACAGAGAAAGAGAGAGAGAAATATTCAAGATACAGAGAGAGTTATCCCCGGTGTCCTGGCCAATATTTATCCCTCAATCAACATAACAAAAAAAAAGATTATCTGGTCATTAGCTCATTGCTGTTTGTGGGAGCTTGCTGTGCACAAAATGGCGGCTGCGTTTCCTACATTACAACAGTGACTACACTTCAAAAGTACTTAATTGGCTGTAAAGTGCTTTGAGACATCCGGTGGTTGTGAAAGGCGCTATAGAAATGCAAATCTTTCCTTTGTCTTTCACTTGGACTGAGCCCAGCTCACTGCACTCCGATCTGCCGGGACCCCCTTGTTTACATACATTAGGGGCTACGATGTGTTTTCCATGCCTGCCAGGGACAAATAGCGCAGGCTAATATGGTGTCGGCGGCCCCACCAACGATGTCTCCGCAAGATCCTGAAAATCCCCAGGGAGGACAGACGCACCAACGTTAGCGTCCTCGACCAGGCCAACATCACCAGCATTGAAGCGCTGAGCACACTCGACCAGCTCCACTGGGCAGGCCACATTGTCCGCATGCCTGACACAAGACTCCCAAAGCAAGTGCTCTACTGGGAACTCCTGAACAGCAAGCGAGCTCCAGAGGAAATGTTACAAGGACACCCTCAAAGCCTCCCTGGTAAAGCGCAACATCCCCACCGACACCTGGGAGTCCCTGGCCATAGACTGCACTAAGTGGAGAGAGTGCATCCGGGAGGGCGCTGAGCACCTCAAGTCTCGTCGCCAAGAGATTGCAGAAACCAAACGCAGGCAGCGGAAGGAGCGTGCGGCAAACCTGTCCCACCCTCCCCTTCCCTCAACCACTGTCTGTCCCACCTGTGACAGAGACTGTAATTTCCGTATTGGACGGTTCAGTCACCTGAGAACTCACTTTTAGAGTGGAAGCAAGTCTTCCTCGATTCCGAGGGACTGCCTATGATGATGGGTGCAGGACCTTGGTTCCCAGCTTTGGCCCTGGTTGTTATGTATGTAATTATGTAATACTTGCCACCAGAGGGAGCAACTGTTGGAGTCCTAATGGTCACCTGCACACATGTGCAGGGCCAGTATAAAAGGTTGGCTGCCATGTTGTTTAGGCACTCTAGAGTTGTAATAAAGACTAAGGTTACTGTAAGTTTAGCTCACAGTACTCAGTCTCGTGGAGTTCTTCTATACACAATAATTGGCGACGAGTAACAGAACCTTCACGCAACCATGGCTGCCATTGGAATATTAGAGAGATTTATGGAGGGTGATGATTGGGAAGCCTTCGTCGAGCATCTCGACCAGTACTTCGTGCCCAACGAGCTGGAAGGAGACACTAACGCGGCCAAGCGCAGGGCGGTTCTCCTCATCGTCTCTGGGCCTAAATATACGGCCTCATCAAGAATCTGCTCACACCGACAAAACCAACGGAGAAGGAATATACAGAGCTGTGCACGCTGGTTCGGGACCACCTCAAGCCGCAGGAGAGTATCCTCATGGCCAGGTATCGTTTTTACACGCACCATCGCTCCGGGGGCCAGGACCTGGTGGATTATGTCACCGACCTGTGCAACGATGGGGCACCTCCAGCGAATGTGCAAACGTGCTGTGACATACCACGTGGCAGAGGATGATCGATCCGGTGTGGATCACGCAGCACAGGCAACTCAACCCGAGGAAGAAGTGTATGGGGTACATACCTTCACCACCCAAGAGCCCTCCGATAATGCTGAAAGTCAAATTAAATGGAGTTCCAGTATCCATGGAGTTGGACATGGGTGCGAGTCAGTCAACAATGAGCCAGAAGGCTTTCGAGAAACTGTGGGGCAATAAAGCACAAAGGCCCAAACTGAACCCGATTAATGCAAAGCTGCGTACCTACACCAAAGAGCTCATACCAGTCATTGGAAGTACAGAACTGAAGGTATCGTATGATGGAGCTGTGCATGACCTATCATTGTGGATTGTTCCAGGCAATGGCCCAATGCTGTTCGGCAGAAGCTGGCTAGAAAAGTTTAGATGGAATTGGAACGACATCAAAGCACTATCTTCAGTGGATGACGCCTCGTGTGTTCAAGTGCTGAACAAGTTTCCCTCGTTATTTGAACCAGGCATCGGCAACTTCACAGGCGCCAAGGTACAGATCCATCTAGGCCCCGATGCACAGCCCGTCCATCACAAGGCTCGGGCGGTTCTGCACATGATGAGGGAGAAAGTCGAGATCGAACTGGACAGACTCCAACGCGAAGGAATCATATCGCCAGTCAAATTCAACGAGTGGGCCAGTCCAATTGTTCCAGTGTTGAAAAGCGATGGCACGGTCAGAATCTGCGGAGACTACAAGGTAACGATTAACTGAGTCTCACTACAGGACCAGTACCCACTACCCAAGGCGGACGACCTGTTCGCAACGTTAGGGGGGGGGAAGTCATTCATCAAGTTGGACTTAACCTCCGCCTACATGACACAGGAGCTGGCTGAATTTTCAAAAAGACTGAAGTGTATCAACACACAAAAAGGGCTGTTTAGACACCACAGGTGCACTTTCGGGATTCGTTCGGCTGCAGCCATTTTCCAGAGAAACGTGGAGAGTTTGCTGAAATCTGTTCCGCGCACCGTTGTGTTTCAAGACGACATCCTGATCACTGGTCGTGACACCATCGAACATCTACACAATCTGGAAGAGGTTCTAAGTCGCCTAGACAGAGTGGGACTCAGGCTGAAATGCTCCAAGTGTGTTTTCCTGGTGCCAGAAGTCGAATTTTTGGGGCGAAAGATTGCAGCAGACGGCATCAGACCCACAGACTCGAAGACAGAGGCCATCAAGAATGCACCCAGCCCACAGAATATGACGGAGCTGCGTTCGTTCCTGGGACTCCTCAACTATTTCGGTAACTTTCTACCCGGGTTGAGCACGTTGTTAGAGCCTTTGTTGCTACGTAAGGGTGATGACTGGGTTTGGGGCAAATCTCAAGACACAGCCTTTGAGAAGGCCAGGAAACTGCTATGTTCAAATAAGTTACTTGTACACTATGACCCATGTAAACGTTTACTGCTAGCTTGTGACGCCTCACCGTACGGGGTCGGCTGTGTGTCACAGCAAGCCAATGTTTCGGGCAACCTCCAACTGGTTGCATACGTGTCTAGAAGTCTGTCTAAGAATGAGAGAGCCTATAATATGGTCGAGAAAGAGGCGTTAGCATGTGTATATGGGGTTAAGAAAATGCACCAATACCTATTTGGACTTCGGTTTGAGCTTGAAACTGACCAGAAGCCGCTCATTTCGCTGTTTTCAGAGAGCAAAGGTATAAATACCAATGCTTCATCCAGCATCCAAAGATGGGCACTAACATTATCCGCTTATGAGTTTGTTATCCGCCACAGACCAGGCACTGAAAACTATGCTGATGCTCTCAGCCGGCTACCATTACCCACCACTGGGGTTGAAATGGCGCAGCCCGCAGACATGCTACTGGTCATGGATGCTTTTGAGAGTGAGGGTTGACCCGATCAGGACCTGGACCAGCCAAGATCCTGTGCTATCATTAGCAAAGAGTTGCGTCCTAAATGGAAACTGGTCGGCCGTTCCCGGGGAAATGCAAGATGAAATTAAGCCGCTTCACCGACACAAAGATGAAATATTCATCCAGTCGGATTGTCTCTTATGGGGTAATCACGTGGTTTTGCCAAAAAAAGGCAGGGAAACGTTTATACGCGATCTACACAGTACCCACCCAGGCATTGTCATGATGAAGGCAATTGCCAGATCGCATGTTTGGTGGCCCGGCATTGACTCGGACCTGGAGTCATCCGTGCATCAGTACAACACTTCCTCGCAACTGAGCAATGCACCAAGGGAGGCTCCACTGAGTCTGTGGTCATGGCCCTCCAAACCGTGGTCCAGGATCCACGTAGATTTTGCCGGCCCCTTTCTAGGAAAGATGTTGTTCGTAGTTGTGGACGCTTACTCCAAATGGATTGAGTGTGTAATCACGTCATCCAGCATGTCCACAACCACCATTGAAAGCCTCTGGGCCATGTTCGCCACCCATGGCTTGCCCGACGTCCTTGTCAGCGACAATGGACTGTGTTTCACCAGCTCAGAATTCAACGAGTTTATGACCCACAATGGCATTAAGCATTCAGTTCTGCTCCGTTTAAGCCCGCGTCTAACGATCAAGCGGAGCGGGCAGTCCAAACAATCAAGCAGAGCATGAAATGTGTGACGGACGGCTCCCTGCACACCCGCTTGTCTCGCATTCTGCTCAGTTACCGGATGTGACCCACTCGCTCACCGGGATTCCCCCGGCAGAATTGTTAATGAAGAGATCCCTCAAAACCAGGCTCTCCCTAGTCCACCCGGATCTTAATGATCACATGGAAACCCGACGACACTGGCAGAACATGTACCACGATCGCGCGGCTGTTTCACGTGACATTGATGTTAACGACCCTGTGTTTGTCCTGAATTACTGTCATGGTCCCAAGTGGGTTGCTGGCACTGTTTTGGCCAAGGAAGGGAAAAGGGTGTTTATAATCAAACTGTTAAATGGTCAAATGTGCAGAAAGCATTTAGGTCAGACCAAATTGCGATTTATTGACAACCAGGAATGACTTGAAGAGGACACCATCGATGATCCACCAACACACACCGAACCAGCAATCGACCTCGCTGTCAATCACGAGGATGAACCCACTGTTCCCGACAGTCCGGTCAGACCAGCCGCAGTGCAGTACAGCAATGGTCCGGCCAACTCACACACCCCAGGGTTTGAACTTAGACAATCAACCAGGGAGCAAAGGGCTCCGGATCGCCTCAACTTGTAAATAACTTGTACCGAAGACTCTTGGGGGGAGTGATGTTATGTATGTAATTATGTATTACTTGCCACCAGAGGGCGCGACTGTTGGAGTCTTAATGGTCACCTGCACACACGTGCAGGGCCAGTATAAAAGGTTGGCTGCCAAGTTGTTTAGGCACTCTGGAGTTATAATAAAGAAGACTAAGGTCTCACGAAGTTTAGCTCACAGTACTCATGGAGTTCTCATGGAGTTCTTCGATACACCACACTGGTGGTGTTTGTTCTCCGCCCGATTCCCACAGTGTGACCCGATCAATGAGATATCATTGCTAACCCAGAGTCTCGGATCACAGGAACAGTCCCCAGTCCAGGACAGCTCACCTTCTGTGTTCAGTACATTGTGAATTGGGCAATAGAAACATAGAAAATAGGTGCAGGAGTAGGCCATTCGGCCCTTCTAGCCTGCACCGCCATTCAATAAGTTCATGGCTGAACATGCAACTTCAGTACCCCATTCCTGCTTTCTCGCCATACCCCTTGATCCCCCCCTAGTAGTAAGGACGACATCTAACTCCTTTTTGAATATATTTAGTGAATTGGCCTCAACAACTTTCTGTGGTAGAGAATTCCACAGGTTCACCACTCTCTGGGTGAAGAAGTTTCTCCTCATCTCGGTCCTAAATGGCTTACCCCTCATCCTTAGACTGTGACCCCTGGTTCTGGACTTCCCCAACATTGGGAACATTCTTCCTGCATCTAACCTGTCTAAGCCCAGGAGATGCTGAGATAGCAGCTGAGTCATTGACTGTCAACAATAAATAGTGTGAATGAAACTCTGCACAACACAACTGGTAATTGTACTGGGAGTTATCAGAACAGGAAAAGCATTGCTACAGGGAGAGGGTCAGGACAATCATTGCAACATTTACTGGAAGATCAGCATAAGTACCTGAAGCAAAGACTTACAGGGAGAGCGCGGGGCAGTGGGATTAGTTTGGGATTGATACAAAGCTATGGGGACAGCGGGGCAGTGGGATTAGTTTGGGATGATGCAGGGTTATGGGGTGAGCGGGGCAGTGGGATTAGTATTGGATTGATACAGGGCTATGGGATGAGCGGGACAGTGGGATTAGTTTGGGATTGATACAGGGCTATGGGGACAGCGGGGCAGTGGGGTTAGTTTGGGATTGATACAGGGCTATGGGGAGAGAGCGGGGCAGTGGGATTAGTTTGGGATTGATACAGGGCTGTGGGGACAGCGGGGCAGTGGGATTAGTTTGGGATTGATACAGGGCTATGGGAAGAGAGCGGGGCAGTGGGATTAGTTTGGGATTGATACAGGGCTATGGGGAGAGAGCGGGACAGTGGGATTAGTTTGGGATTGATACAGGGCTATGGGGAGAGAGCAGGGCAGCGGGATTAGTTTGGGATTGATACAAAGCTATGGGGACAGCGGGGCAGTGGGATTAGTTTGGGAAAGATACAGGGCTATAGGGAGAGAGCGGGACAGTGGGATTAGTTTGGGATGATGCAGGGTTATGGGGAGAGAGCGGGGCAGTGGGATTAGTTTGGGATTGATACAGGGCTATGGGGAGAGCAGGGCAGCGGGATTAGTTTGGGATTGATACAAAGCTACGGGGCAGTGGGATTAGTTTAGGATTGATACAGGGCTATGGGGAGAGAGCGGGACAGTGGGATTAGTTTGGGATTGATACAGGGCTATGGGGTGAGCGGGGCAGTGGGATTAGTTTGGGATTGATACAGGGCTATGGAGAGAGAGCGGGTCAGTGGGATTAGTTTGGGATTGATACAGGGCTATGCGGAGAGCACAGGGCAGTGGGATTAGATTGGGATTGATATAGGGCTATGGGGAGAGAGTGGGGCAGTGGGATTAGTTTGGGATTGATACAGGTCTATGGGGAGAGAGCGGGGCAGTGGGATTAGTTTGGGATTGTTACAGGGCTATGTGGAGAGAGCGGGGCAGTGGGATTAGTTTGGGATTGATGCAGGGCTATGGGGAGAGAGTGGGGCAGTGGGATTAGTTTGGGATTGATACAGGCCTATGGGGAGAGAGCGGGACAGTGGGATTAGTTTGGGATTGATGCAGGGCTATGGAGAGAGAGCGGGACAGTGGGCTTAGTTTGGGAATGATACAGGGCTATAGGGAGAGAGCGGGGCAGTGGGATTAGTTTGGGATTGATACAGGTCGATGGGGAGAGAGCAGGGCAGTAGGATTAGTTTGGGATTGATACAGGCCTATGGGGAGAGAGCGGGACAGTGGGCTTAGTTTGGGATTGATGCAGGGCTATGGGGAGAGAGTGAGGCAGTGGGATTAGTTTGGGATTGATTCAGGGCTATGGGGAGAGAGCGGGGCAGTGGGATTAGTTTGGGATTGATACAGGGCTATGGGGAGAGAGTGGGGCAGTGGGATTAGTTTGGGATTGATACAGGGCTATGGGGAGAGACTGGGGCAGTGGGATTAGTTTGGGATTGATGCAGGGCTATGGGGAGAGAGTGGGGCAGTGGGATTAGTTTGTGATTGATACAGGGCTATGGAGAGAGAGTGGGCAGTGGGATTAGTTTGGGATTGATACAGGGCTATGGGGAGATTTGGGATTGATACATGGCTATGGGGAGATTTGGGATTGATACAGGGCTATGGGGAGAGAGTGGGCAGTGGGATTAGTTTGGGATTGATACAGGGCTATGGGGAGATTTGGGATTGACACAGGGCTATGGGGAGAGAGTGGGCAGTGGGATTAGTTTGGGATTGATACAGGGCTATGGGGAGATTTGGGATTGACACAGGGCTATGGGGAGAGAGTGGGCAGTGGGATTAGTTTGGGATTGATACAGGGCTATGGGGAGATTTGGGATTGACACAGGGCTATGGGGAGAGAGTGGGCAGTGGGATTAGTTTGGGATTGACACAGGGCTATGGGGAGAGAGTGGGCAGTGGGATTAGTTTGGGATTGATACAGGGCTATGGGGAGAGAGTGGGGCAGTTGGATTAGTTTGGGATTGTACCCCGGATCGTATGGAGAGTGAGGTGCACTGATGGGAAGGGCAGGTGAGACTGAAGCCAAAGAGCTGCCGGGCAGTAGTTGATAATCTGACCCATACTCTCCGACTGTTTGCCCCATTTGCTCATTTTCATTCAGGTAACTTCTGGTCAATATTTTCCGAAGCAATTAACGTGTTAAATATTGAGCAACACCCACAATGGCTGCTGGGAAATCGAGCGGGAGGGCAATGGTTAAGCCTGACCACAGATATTAATCCTGTCCTTCGATCCAGGGCCTGACACAGGAGAACCTTCCTCAAACACCAACACAAAATGCAGCCCGCAGCCAGCCAGCCACCCCACTATCAAACATCGCAAATCATTAACATCACATCATTGCACAACTCCCAAATCCCCAGAACCTTGCACAACACCGCCACGATATTCCGCAATGTTATTTTTTGCAAAAAGCACATATTTTCCTTTCAGTGAACGTTACCGCTTATCAGATGATGCAAGCGCTCGGCACACCGTGTCCCAACAAACACTCTCAGGGCAGGTACAGCACAGGTTAGATACAGAGTAAAGCTCCCTCTACACTGTCCCATCAAACACTCCCAGGGCAGGTACAGCAGGGGGTTAGATACAGAGTAAAGCTCCCTCTACACTGTCCCATCAAACACTCTCAGGGCAGGTACAGCACAGGTTAGATACAGAGTAAAGCTCCCTCTACACTGTCCCATCAAACACTCCCAGGACAGGTACAGGGGGTTAGATACAGAGTAAAGCTCCCTCTACACTGTCCCATCAAACACTCCCAGGGTAGGTACAGCACGGGTTAGATACAGAGTAAAGCTCCCTCTACACTGTCCCATCAAACACTCCCAGGGCAGGTACAGCAGGGGGTTAGATACAGAATAAAGCTCCCTCTACACTGTCCCATCAAACACTCCCAGGGTAGGTACAGCACGGGTTAGATACAGAGTAAAGCTCCCTCTACACTGTCCCATCAAACACTCCCAGGGCAGGTACAGCACGGGTTAGATACAGAGTAAAGCTCCCTCTACACTGTCCCATCAAACACTCCCAGGGCAGGTACAGCACGGATTAGATACAGAGTAAAGCTCCCTCTACACTGTCCCATCAAACACTCCCAGGACAGGTACAGGGGGTTAGATATCGAGTAAAGCTCCCTCTACACTGTCCCATCAAACACTCCCAGGGTAGGTACAGCATGGGTTAGATACAGAGTAAAGCTCCCTCTACACTGTCCCATCAAACACTCCCAGGGCAGGTACAGCACGGGTTAGATACAGAGTAAAGCTCCCTCTACACTGTCCCATCAAACACTCCCAGGACAGGTACAGGGGGTTAGATACAGAGTAAAGCTCCCTCTACACTGTCCCATCAAACACTCCCAGGACAGGTACAGGAGGTTAGATACAGAGTAAAGCTCCCTCTACACTGTCCCATCAAACACTCCCAGGGCAGGTACAGCTCGGGTTAGATACAGAGTAAAGCTCCCTCTACACTGTCCCATCAAACACTCCCAGGGCAGGTACAGGGGGTTAGATACAGAGTAAAGCTCCCTCTACACTGTCCCATCAAACACTCCCAGGGCAGGTACAGCTCGGGTTAGATACAGAGTAAAGCTCCCTCTACACTGTCCCATCAAACACTCCCAGGGCAGGTACAGCACGGGGTTAGATACAGAGTAAAGCTCCCTCTACACTGTCCCATCAAACACTCCCAGGGCAGGTACAGCACGGGTTAGATACAGAGTAAAGCTCCCTCTGCACTGTCCCATCAAACACTCCCAGGGCAGGTACAGCACGGGTTACATACAGAGTAAAGCTCCCTCTGCACTGTCCCATCAAACACTCCCAGGGCAGGTACAGCACGGGTTAGATACAGAGTAAAGCTGCCTCTACACTGTCCCATCAAACACTCCCAGGGCAGGTACAGAACAGGTTAGATACAGAGTAAAGCTCCCTCTACACTGTCCCATCAAACACTCCCAGGGCAGGTACAGCACGGGTTAGATACAGAGTAAAGCTCCCTCTGCACTGTCCCATCAAACACTCCCAGGGCAGGTACAGGGGGTTAGATACAGAGTAAAGCTCCCTCTACACTTGTCACATATGTACCTTTGGGATCACGAGCCACTAGATGGCGTCACTGTTGGAGGCCATTGGGCCGCACCCACATGTGTGCAGCCCAAGTATAAAAGGCCAGCCATTTTGCACATTAGTCACTTTGGGCCTTAATAAAGCAGAGCCAGGGTCATACCTCTTGGAGTTAAACAGTACTCAGTCTAACAGTTATTGCATGCACAACATTTGGCGACGTGGCAACAAGAACCTTTGCATGCAAAAATGAGCACAATTGGATTGTTGGAGCGATTTGTGGAAGGAGATGATTGGGCAGACTTTGTGAGCCGTTTGAGCCAGTTCTTCGTGGCCAACAAAAGGAGAAGGTCAGCGACGCAGATCGGCGCCGGGCGGTGTTCCTCACGGTGTGCGGTCCAAACATTTATGGTCTGATAAAGAATCTACTCCTGCCTGTGAGTCCAACAGCGAAGACATATGAAGAATTGTGTACACTGGTACAGGACCACTTTAAGCCAGACGAAGACATCATCATCTCGAGATACAGATTTTACACGCACATTCGCTCAGAGGGCCAGAATGCGGCGGAATTCGTTGCTGACCTGAGACGTCTAGCGGGACCGTGTAAATTCAGGGCAGTCACACTGCGGGACTTCTTTGTAATCGGCATCAACCAAGAGGTGATCCTGCATAAACTACTGGCAGTGGAGACGTTGGACTTGAACAGGGCCATCACGATCACTCAGTCATGCTTGACGACGGATAGAAGTCTAAAGCAGATATCAGTGAAAACTCGAAACTCGGCAAGTACTGTTAATATGATTGATTTGGCGTTCGGCAGAGCGGCACATGGCAGGGCCTACCCGACTGCGTACGCGAAACCTGTGGCTGCCCAAAGTCCGCCAGCGGGAATGCATCCGATTTCTCCGTGTTGGCTTTGTGGGGGAAATCACTGGCACCAGCAATGCTGATTTAAGCAATATAGTTGTAAAGGCTGTCTGAGAGTGGGGCATCTCCGGCGCAAGTGTCCGCAGATGAGCAAGCGTGCTGCGACACACCACATGGAGGATGATGGTCAGACTAGCACGGATCCAGATATGCAATCCGAGATATCAGAGGAGGAAGTGAATGGACTGTACTTGTTCCTAACTAAGAGCAAACCGATAATGATCAACGTGAAATTTAATGGGGTGCCGGTGTTGATGGAACTGGACACGGGGGGGCGAGTCAATCGATCATGAGCCAGAGGGCATTCAGCAAGCTGTGGGATACTAAGGCTGTGAGGCCCAGGCTGAGTCCAGTCAATGCCAAGTTGCACACGTACAACAAAGAACTCATAACGGTGATTGGCAGTGCCACAATTAAAGTGTCGTATGATGGTGCGGTTCACGAGTTACGGCTATGGATTGTCCCAGGCAATGGCCCAACGCTGTTCGGCAGGAACTGGCTTGAAAAAATCAGATGCGATTGGGACGACATCAAGGTGTTGTCGTCGGAGAAAGATACATGTGCCCAAGTACTGAGCAAGTTCCCCTCGCTGTTCGAACCAGGCATCGGCAACTTCACGGGAGCCAAGGTGCAGATCCACGTGGACTCGGATACAAGACCCGTCCATCATAAAGCTCGGACAGTTCCGTATATGATGAGGGAGAAGGTTGAAATCGAACTGGACAGGCTCCAGCGTGAAGGGATCATATCACCGGTTGAATTTAATGAATGGGCCAGCCCCATTGTTCCTGTGCTGAAAAGTGATGGCACAGTCAGAATCTGTGGAGACTACTGTTGTGTCTGTAAGCACTCTAGTAATGACTTCACGAGGTAAGGTATTGCACTTGAACTGTTGTGACCTTAGTCCATTTATTGCAGCTCCTGAGTGAGGGTACAGTAAGGTGAGCTCCCTTTTATACCTGGTTACCTGCAGTGTGCAGGTGACCCCTAGGCCTCCACCAGTTGCACCCTCTAGTGGTACAGGCATAGTATATACAGTGTGAAGGTACATTCAATAGTCTTATGTAATTTTATATTGAATGCACAGGGTATATACATACACAACATCACTCCCCCCCTTAAGTCTTGTGCCACTGGCCTTTGCATTGTGTGCTCTGGCCCGAGACTTGAGTGCCCAAACCCCTTGCACCTTGTTTATGCTTTGGCTTGGCTCTCTCCCTGTGGACCCCCCAAGTCCTTATTGCCACAACATTGGGAAATGGTCAGCAGTGGACGGTTGGAGGTTGCAATGGGGGTTGCGTGGGTTCTGGGTGTGATCCATTTGTGTCCATGGCTACATACATCCATTTCCCCCACCCGCTATACATAGACCATGTGTGCGTCTCGACATCTACATTTACATGAGCAGAGAATGGGGAAAAACATAGGATTAATGACATCACTGTTTGGGTTCTGCAGTGGTGGAACAAGTACATTTTACAGGTAAGGTACATACGTGGTATCACAGTCTTGCCCCTGGGGTGTAGGTGCAGGTGGGTGAGGACGTTAGTTCCAGAGTGACCGGACTGTGTCCGGGTTGTCTGATGGCGGCGCTGTGCCCCCTGCCAGCTCGGATCGCTCCCCTGGCTGAGTCTCAGGGCCTAGTGGTGGGCAGAGCCACAGGAGTGTGCGGCCTCCCTGTCCTCCTTTGAGGGCTGCAGGATCTCCCTGCTGCCCTCCAGCGGTAGTGGGAGCCTGGTCATCCCAGGTCCCGTCGGGAGGGCTGGAGGGTGCTGGCCTCTTGCTCCCGGTACTGGCCCTGGTGGCCAGAGAGGTGGAGCCGATCAGGGGCATGGTACCGGTGGTGATGCCTGTGCCGTCCGCTGATCACTGGCCCTGCAGTGGGTATGCTCCCTGTGTGTGTGTGTCCACACTCCCTGGGGTATCACATTGGTGCCGGAGGTGCAGGCTACGTGATCGGGTAGCCCGCTGGACCTGGGTGCTTCCCACGGGAGGTTGCCCTTGGTTTTATCGGCGTGCAGCTTGAACCCGGCATCACATATTATTGCATCATTTATATTCATGATACATTGGCTCCGATCGCACTCCCTGTATATTACCGGCATCGCTGTTCAAAGGTACATTTAGATACTTGCATTTGTTAATTATATCTCTTACATGTGTATCACCGGCATCGCTGTACAAAAAGTGGAACTGTCCCTTTAATTGTGATGGGTTGCCTGTCCCCTTTAAGAGGGCCTTGCAATCTTTACTCCAATCCGGTTCGCTGCTCGGCATCACGTGTTGCTCCCTCACCGCTGCCCCTCGTGGTCGTGGCCATCTTGATTTCAGGCGCTGCCCCTCGTGGTGCGGGCGCCATCTTCTCTCTCTCCGCGAGGTAGGCTGTGGTGATCCTTCTCTCCCCTGGTTCTGCCACGGAAGCTGGGAAGCTACCTTCTGTGCCGATCTTCTTCCTTCGGAGTCCTGCCACTGGAGCCCGGAAGGTGAGGTCTGGTCGTTTGGGTTGGATCATCTCGCCGTTGGGCAGTGCGGTCTGTGTCGTCACCATGCAGTCGAGTTGGACGGTAGGATCTCCAGGTGCTGTGATGGATCCAGATTTGGGGCCGCGTAGGACGTCGATCGTCGGGACCTGGAGGCTTTCCCAGCTCCAACAGATTTGGATTTGTTTCATCCATCTTCTTCCCAGCAGCGTTGGACCATCACCAGCAACGATCCACAAAGGTAACTTGTGCATCGCACTGCCATGGGACACCTGGGCATCCACGCCGCCAATGACTGGGATGGTGTCGTTTGTGTAAGTGAGCAGCTTCACCTGGATCGGGAGCATTTTGGGTCGTTCGGTGGGATTGTCCCAGAGTTTCTTGAAGGCAGCCTGATTCACCAGCGATTGGCTCGCCCCTATGTCGGCCTCCATCGAGACGGGAACACCGTTGATTTCGACTTCCATTTTCAATGGGGAACTCTCGGTGGAGCAGGTAAACACTCCGTTTTCCTCTTCCTGGGGCTGAGCTGCCTCATGGACTCTCTCTTCATCTTCACCAGCACTGGAGCCCAGGTGATCAGTCAACTCTTCAGTGACTCAGTGAGTAAAATTTCTTCTACACATTCGCTGGAGATGGCCTTTAGTGTTACAGCCTTTGCAAGTATAGTCTTTATATCGGCACTGGTGGGCCCTGTGATTTCCTCCACAGTACCAGCATGGGGCTGGCCGGTTGGCCCCATGTGGCGGACTCAGGGTTGCGGGACTCGGGGTAGCAGCCTTGCCTCTGAAAGGCAGCAGTCGGTTCACGGTACTTGCCAGGTTAGAGTCCTGGGTGTGAGTCATCATCTTCTTGGAACCGCAGGACAAGGCCATGAATGCCTGGCTGACGTTGATTGCCTTCTGCAGGGTGACCGTGGTGTCCGCAGAGAGAAGCCTGTGGAGGAGGCTCTCGTGGCCGATTCCAATAACAAAGATATCCCTCAGTGCTTCGGTGAGGTGGTTGCCAAAATCACACGGTGCAGCCAATCATCTCAGGTCTGCATTTGAAATAAGGTGGATGAATTAACTGCGCAGATAGCTGTTAACGGATATGATGTAATTGGGATTACGGAGACATGGCTCCAAGGTAACCAAGGCTGAGAACTCAACATCCAGGGGTATTCAATATTCAGGAAGGACAGACAGGAAGGAAAATGAGGTGGGGTAGCGTTACTGGTTAAAGAGGAGATTAACACAATAGTAAGGAAGGACGTTAGCGTGGATGATGTGGAATCTATGTGGGTAGAGCTGCGAAACACCAAAGGGCAGAAAACATTAGTGGGAGTTGTACAGACCACCAAACAGTAGTAGGGAGGTTGGGGATGGTATCAAACAGGAAATTAGGGATGCATGCAATAAGGGCACAGCAGTTATCATGGGTGACTTTAACCTACATATAGATTGGGCAAACAAAACTGGTAGCAATACTATGGAGGAGGATTTCCTGAAGTGTATAAGGGATGGTTTTCTAGACCAATATGTCGAGGAACCAACTAGAGAACAGGCCATCCTAGACTGAGTCTTGTGTAACGAGAGAGGATTAATTAGCAATCTTGTTGTGCGAGGCCCCTTGGGGAAGAGTGACCATAATATGGTAGAATTCTTCATTAAGATGGAGAGTGACAGTTAATTCTGAGACTAGGGTCCTGAACTTAAAGAAAGGAAATAGTGGATGTATTGGTGGTCATTTTCCAATTCCATGGACTCTGGATCAGTACCTATGGATTGGAGGATAGCTAATGTAACTCCACGTTTTAAAAAAGGAGGGAAAGAGAAAACAGGGAATTATAGACCGGTCAGCCTGACATCGGTGGTGGGGAAAATGCTGGAATCAATTATTAAAGATGTAATAGCAGCACATTTGGAAAGCAGTGACAGGATCGGTCCAAGTCAGCATGGATTTATGAAAGGGAAATCATGCTTGGCAAATCTTCTAGAGTTTTTGAGGATGTAACTAGTAGATTGGATAAGGGAGAACCAGTGGATGTGATGTATTTGGACTTTCAAAAGACTTTTGACAAGATCCCACATAAGAGATTGATGTGCAAAATTAAGGCACATGGTATTGGGGGTAATGTACTGACGTGGATAGAGAACTGGTTGGCAGACAGGAAGCAAAGAGTAGGAATAAACGGGTCCTTTTCAGAATGGCAGGCAGTGACTAGTGGGGTACTGCAGGGTTCAATGCTGGGACCCCAGCTATTTACAATATACATTAATGATTTAGACGAAGGAATTGAATGTAATATCTCCAAATTTGCCGATTACACTATGCTGGGTGGCAGTGCGAGCTGCGAGGAGGATGCTAAGAGGCTGCAGGGTGACTTGGACAGGTTAGGTGAATGCACAAATGCATGGCAGATGCAGTATAATGTGGATAAGTGTGAGGTTATCCACTTTGGTGGCAAAAACAAGAAGGCAGATTATAACCTGAATGGTGACAGATTAGTAAAAGGGGAGGTGCAACGAGACCTGGGTGTCATGGTACATCATTCATTGAAGGTAGGCATGCAGGTACAGCAGGCAGTAAAGAAAGCAAATGGCATGCTGGCCTTCATAGCGAGGGGATTTGAGTATAGGAGCAGGGAGGTCTTACTGCAGTTGTACAGGGCCTTGGTGAGACCACACCTTGAGTATTGTGTGCAGTTTTGGTCTCCTAATCTGAGGAAGGACATTCTTGCTATTGAGGGAGTGCAGCGAAGGTTCACCAGAATGATTCCCGGGATGGCAGGACTGACATATGAAGAAAGACTGGATCAACTAGGCATATATTCACTGGAATTTAGATGAATGAGAGTGGATGTCATAGAAACATAAAATTCTGACGGGTTTAGACAGGTTAGATGCAGGAAGAATGTTCCCAATGTTGGGGAAGTCCAGAACCAGGGGTTACAGACTAAGGATAAGGGGTAAGCCATTTAGGACCGAGATGAGGAGAAACTTCTTCACTCAGAGAATTGTGAACCTGTGGAATTCTCTACCACAGAAAGTTGTTGAGGCCAGTTCATTAGATATATTCAAAAGGGAGTTAGAAGTGGCCCTTACGGCTAAAGGGATCAAGGGGTATGGAGAGAAAGCAGGAATGCGGTACTGAAGCTGCATGATCAGCCATGATCTTATTGAATGGTGTTGCAGGCTCGAAGGGCCGAATGGCCTGTTCCTGCACCTAGTTTCTATGTTTCTATGTTTGCGATTTCTTGGCCTTCGAGCCGCCCGTGTGTGTAGAACTGATGTCTGGCTGTGAGGATGTTTTCTTTAGGCTTGAGCTGTTCCTGCATCAACGTTACAAGCTCTGCAAACGTTTTGGTTGTCATCTTATCTGGGACTAGCAAGTCCCTGACAAGACCATGAACGGTGGGCCCACAACTGCTGAGCAGGATAGCTCGGCGCTTATCAGCCAGTGAGGTATTTCCAGCCAGGTCGTTCGCAATGAAGTAGTGTTCTAGCCTTTCCACAAAGGCATCTCAATCTTCTCCATCAGCGAATTGTTGAAAGTTGCCAAGGTTAGCCATTTTTCGCTTGGAAATTCATATTCTCGTCACCAATTGTTGTGGCTGTAAGAACTCTAGTAATGACTCCATGAGGTAAGGTATTGCACTTGAACTGTGGTGACCTTAGTCCATTTATTGCAGCTCCTGAGTGAGGGTACAGTGAGGTGAACTCCCTTTTATACTTGGTTACCTGCAGTGTGCAGGTGACCTCTTGGTCTCCTCCAGTTGCACCCTCTGGTGGTACAGGCATAGAGTATACAGTGTGAAGACATTCAATGGTCTTATGTAACTGTGCATTGAGTGTACAGGGTATATACATACACAACAACTACAAGACTACAATTAACAGGGTTTTGAAACAGGATCAGTAGCCATTACCGAAGGCTGATGACTTGTTTGCAACGCTCGCCGGGGGGAAGTCATTCACCAAATTGGACTTGACGTCGGCCTACATGACACAGGAACACGCATAAAAAACTGTTTATTTATCACAGGTGCCCTTTTGGAATTCGCTCGGCTGCAGCAATATTTCAGAGGAACATGGAGAGTCAACTGAAGTGCGTTCCCAGAACCGTCGTGTTCCAAGATGACATCCTGATCACAGGTCGTGACTCCGAGGAACATCTGAACAACCTGGAAGAGGTTCTATATCGTCTGAACAAAGTGGGACTCAGACTGAAACGCTCGCAGTGCGTCTTCATGGCACCAGAGGTCGAATTCCTGGGGAGGAAAATTGTTGCTGACGGCATCAGGCCCACGGATGTGAAAACCAAGGCCATCAAGAATGCACCCAAGCCGCAGAATGTGTCGGAGCTGCATTCGTTCCTGGCTCTACTCAACTACTTCGGTAACTTCCTACCTAAATTGAGCACCTTATTAGAACCACTGCACGTGCTGCTAAGAAAAGGCGACAACTGGGAGTGGGATGCATCTCAAGACAGAGCTTTTGAGAAAGCCACTAATCTGCTTTGCTCTAACAAGTTGCTGGTATATTATGACCCATGTAAACGTTTAGTATTGGCCTGTGATGTTTCGTCATATGGAATTGGTTGCATACTCCAACAAGCTAATGAGTCGGGTAAACTTCAACCAGTCGCGTATGCTTCAAAAAGTTTGTCTAAAGCGGAAAGAGCCTACAGCATGATAAAGAAAGAAGCACCAGCCTGTGTGTATGGGGTTAAAATGATGCATCAGTACCTGCTTGGTCTTCGGTTTGAACTGGAGACAGATCACAAGCCGCTCATTTCACTGTTCTCTGAAAACAAAGGTATCAATACCAATGCTTCATGCCGCATCCAGAGGTGGGCGCTGACATTATCCGCTTATGATTATGTCATTCGCCATAGATTTGTGCCGATGCTTTGAGCCGTCTGCGGGTGCCCACACCGGAGGTGGAAACGCCACAACCGGCGGACCTATTGTTAGTCATGGATGCTTTTGAGAGTGAAGGAACCCCTGTCACGGCTCAACAAGTTCAGACCTGGACCAGCCAGGACCCGATTTTATCGGTGGTGAAAAGTTACTTCCTCAAAGGTGATTGGTCTGCCATACCCAAGCAAATGTGCGAGGAGACCAAATCTTACATTCGTCGCAAAGATTCAGTTGGGATGTATACTGTGGGGCAATCGTGTTGTTATGCCGAAGAAAGTGTTATGTCTCTAATAAAGCAGTGTAACTGAGTACTGTAGACGTGAGTAAGTGTAACCTTTGTCTCTTTATTCCAACTCCAGAGTGCCGGTACAGCATGGGTGGCCTGCTTATATACAGTGCTCCTAAGGGATGCTGGGATCTCTTGGGACTCCAACAGATACGCCCTCTGGTGGCGGTAGAATGCTGGTTACAAGGTGTTGCATACAATAACATCACTCCCTCCCAAAGTCAATAGTACACTTATTTACAGACTGAGACAATCTGGGACTTTCCGCTCCCTAATCCATCGTCTCGGCACAAACACAGGTGCAGGTGAGTTGGTTGGGCCTTCGCTGGGCTGCTGTGCAGCTGGCCTTGCTGGGCTGCTGGGGCCGATGAGTTCAGCTTCGTGGTCAACCGTGATGTCGGTTGCCACTTGTGTGTGTATCGGAGAGTCGAAGTTGGTGGTGTCCTCTTCAGGTTGCTCATGGTTGTCTGTGAATCGCAGTTTGGTTTGGTCCAAATGCTTTCTCCAAGTTAGTCCATTTGTGAGTTTGACCTGAAACACCCTACTCCCTTCTTTACCTACGACAGTGCCAGCAAGCCATTTGGGACCATGTCCATAGTTGAGTACAAATACAGGGTCATTGACTTCAATATTGCGTGACAAATTTGCGCGATCATGGTACATGCTTTGTTGATGCCGCCTGCCCTTGACATGGTCCTGGAGATCAGGGTGGACTAGAGAGAGCCTTGTTTTGAGCGCCCTTTTCATGAGCAGCTCGGCTGGGGGAACCCTGGTGAGCGAGTGGGGTCTAGTGCGGTAGCTGAGCAGGTCTCGGGACAGGCGGGACTGCAGGGAGCCTTCCGACACGCGTGCTTGATGGTTTGGACTGCCCGTTCTGCCTGGCCGTTGGATGCGGGCTTGAACGGGGCAGATGTGACGTGCTTGATCCCACTGCGGGTCATGAATTCCTTGAATTCAGCGCTGGTGAAGCACGGCCCATTGTCGCTGACAAGGACATCAGGCAGGCCGTGCATAGCAAACATGGCTCCTAGGTTGTCGATGGTGGCAGTGGATGTGCTTACAGACATTATCACACACTCAATCCATTTTGAATAAGCATCCACAACAACCAAAAACATTTTGCCTAGAAACGGGCCCACGAAGTCAACGTGGATCCTCGACCACGGTTTGAGGGCCATGACCACAAACTTAGCGGTGCCTCCCTGGGTGCATTGCTCAGTTGAGAGCAAGTGTTGCATTGGCGGACGCAAGACTCCAAATCTGAGTCGATGCCGGGCCACCACACATGAGATCTGGCTATAGCTTTCATCATTACTATGCCTGGGTGGGTGCTGTGTAGGTCGCATATGAACGTTTCCCTGCCTTTCTTGGGCAAAACCACGCGATTACCCCACAAAAGACAATCGACCTCTATGGACATTTCATCTTTACGCCGCTGGAACGGCTTGATCTCTTCATGCATCTCTGCTGGGATGCTGGACCAGCTCCCATGGAGGACAGTAAAGGATCCTGGCTGGTCCAGGTCCTGATCTGGCGGGCCGTAACGGGGGACTTTTCGTTTTCAAATGCACCCATCACCAAGAGCAAGTCTGCGGGCTGTGCCATTTCCACCCCAGTGGCGGGCAATGGTAGTCGACTGAGAGCATCAGCGCAGTTCTCTGTGCCTGGCCTGTGGCGAATTACATAGTTATATGCAGTCAGCGTGAGCGCCCATCTTTGGATGCGAGCAGAGGCATTGGCATTGATACCTTTGTTCTCTGAGAATAGCAATATAAGCGGCTTATGGTCAGGTTCTAACTCGAACTTAAGCCCAAACAGATACTGGTGCATTTTTTTTACCCCGTAAACGCATGCCAGAGCTTCTTTTCCAATCATGCTGTAGGCTCTTTCGGCCTTGGTGAATGGCTTGCCTCCTGCCAGCGTCGCAAATAGGTCGTCTGCCTTGGGTAGCGGGTACTGGTCCTGCAGCAAAAATCGTTACTTCATAGTCCCCACAAATTCTGACCGTGCCATTGCCCTTGAGAACCGGAACAATCGGACTGGCTCACTCGTTGAACTCAGCCGGAGCGATGATGTCCTCTCATTGCAGCCTGTCCAGCTCGATCTCCACTTTCTCTCACATCATGTATGGCACCGTCCGTGCCTTGTGGTGGATGGGTTGTGTACCGGGAATCAAGTGGATCTGCACCTTCGCTCCAGAGAAACTTCCGATGCCTGGCTCAAACAACGACGGGAACTTGCTCAGAACCTGGGCACATGAGGCGTCGTCGATGGACGAAAGCGCTCGGATGTCGTCTTAGTTCCAGTGGATTTTTCCCAGCCAGCTTCTGCCGAACAGTGTGGGGCCATCTCGTGGTACAATCCATAGTGGTAGTTCATACACCGTTCCATCATAGGAGACTTTTACTGCTGCACTGCCAATTACAGGGATCAGCTCTTTAGTGTAAGTTCTCAGCTTGGTATGAATAGGGCTCAGCTTGGGCCTTTGTGCCTTGTTGCACCACAGCCTCTCAAAGGACGTTTTGCTCATGATAAACTGACTCGCACCCGTGACCAATTCCATCGATACTGGCATTCTGTTCAGTTCAACTTTTAACATGATCGGTGGACATTTCGTGGTGAAGGTGTGTACCCCGTACACTTCTGCCTCCTCGGTTCGAGTCTCGAGTTCGGTTTGATCTGCCATGGATTGGTCTTCCTCTGCGATGTGGTGGTTTGCAGGGTTTGCAGCTCATCTGCACATTCGCTGGAGGTGTCCCATTGTTCCACAGCCTTTGCACGCATGGTGTTTGAAGCTCGATGATCACCTCCGCAGCGCCAACAAGGTGTTAATTGCCTCGCATTCACACTTGATGGCAGACTCTGAGTCATCTGAGGTCGTGCAGCTGCAGGTGTGTACATTCTGCCAAATGCATTCCTGCCTGAAAACGACGTTAGTTTGTGTACAGTACTTGCTGAAACATCTTTATGCTGCGAAATTTGTTTGGTGTTAACGCTGGTGGATATAAATGTCTGGGCTATCGTTACAGCTTTGCTCAGGTTCGGTGTTTCAACAGTCAGTAGTTTGCGAAGGATAACCTCATGGCCCAATGCCAAGCACAAAAAGGTCTCTTAGCATTTGCTCCAGGAATCCACCAAATTTGCAATATCCTGCCTTAGAAGCTCGCCACTTCCTGGTCTTCAGACCGTTGACATGTGTAGAATCGATACCTTGCCATCGGAACACTCTCCTTCGGATTTAGGTGCTCCCGGACCAGCGTACATAGTTCTTCATACGATTTGGTTGTTGGTTTCACCAGAGCAAGAAGATTCTTCATGAGGCCATAGGTTGTTGCCCCTCAGACGGTGAGGAGAATCGCCCAGCGTTTGGCAGCGTTCTCATTCCCTTCCAGCTCGTTGGCCACGAAGTATTGGCTGAGTCGCTCCCAAGGCCTCCCAATCGTCTCCTTCTGAGAATTTCTCCAGGATGCCAACAGTTCTCTGTATTTTCGCATGATGGTTCGTTAACTTGTCACCATTGTTATGTCTCTAATAAAGCAATGTAACTGAGTACTATAGACGTGAGAAAGTGTGACCTTAGTCTCTTTATTCCAAATCCAGAGCGCTGGTACAGATGGAAGGCCTGCTTATATACAGTGCTCCCAAGGGATGCTGGGATCCCTCTGGTGGCAGTAGAATGCTGGTTACATAGTGTTGCATTCATAACAGAAAGGGAGAAAGAAATTTGTACATGAGCTACATAGCACACATCCCGGCATTGTAATGATGAAAGCCATCGCCAGGTCTCATGTATGGTGGCCGGGAATTGACCCTGAGCTGGAATCATGTGTGCATCAGTGCAACACTTGCATGCAGCTCAGCAAAGCACCAGCGGAATCGCCGCTGAGTCTGTGGTCGTGGCCGTTGAAACCGTGGTCCAGGATCCACATCGACTTTGCAGGCCCCTTCCTGGGGAAGATGTTTTTAGTTGTGGTGGATGCACATTCGAAGTGGATGGAGTGTAGAATCATGTCATCCAGCACATCCACAGCTACCATTGAGAACCTGAGTGTCATGTTCGCGACACATGGTCTGCCTGACATCGTTGTTAGCGACAACGGATCGTGATTCACCAGTCAGGAGTTTCAAGAGTTCATGAAACTCCATGGTGTCAAACATGTAAGGTCAGCACCGTTCAAACCTGCATCCAATGGGCAAGCAGAACGCGCTGTCCAAATCATAAAGCAGAGTATGAAAGTGGGAAAATTATTGGAAAAATTCCTGAGGGACCGGATAAATCTTCATTTAGAAAGACACAGATTAATCAAGGATAGTCAGCATGGATTTGTTAAAGGAAGGTCGTGTTTGATTCACTTGATTGAATTTGTCGAGGAGGTAACCAGGAGGGTCGATGAGGGCAGTGCTTATGATGTAGTGTATATGGATTTTATAGTGTATAAGGCATTTGATAAGGTCCCACATGGTAGACTGGTCACAAAGGTAATAGCCTATAGGATCCAGGGCAAAGTGGCAAGTTGGATCCAAAGTTGGCTCAGAGGCAGGAAGCAAAGGGTAATGGTTGATGGGTGTTTTCGTGACTGGAAGGATGTTTCCAGTGGGGTTCCGCAGGGCTCAGTACTGGGTCCCTTGCTTTTTGTTGGTATATAAAAATGATTTAGACTTGAATGTTGGGGGTGTGATTAAGAAGTTTGCAGATGACACTAAAATTGGTTGTGTGGTTGATCATGAAGAAGAAAGCTGTAGACTGCAGGAAGATATCAATCTACTGGTCAGGTGGGCAGAACAGTGGCAAATGGAATTCAATCCGGAGAAGTGTGAGGTAATACATTTGGGGAGGGCTAACAAGGAAAGGGAATACACATTAAATGGTAGGACACTGAAGTGTAGAGGAACAAAGGGACCTGGGAGTGCATGTCCACAGATCCCTGAAGGTAGCAGGCCGATGGATAAGATGGTTAAGAAGGCATACGGAATGCTTGTCTTTATTAGCCAAGGCATAGAATACAAGAACAGCAGGGATGTTATGCTTGAACTGTATAAAACACTGGTTAGGCCACAGCTGGAGTACTGCGTGCAGTTCTGGTCACCACATTACAGGAAAGATGTGATTGCACTGGAGAGGGTGTAGAGGAGATTTACGAGGATGTTGCCGGGACTGGAGAATTTTAGCGATGAGGAAAGATTGGATAGGCTGGGGTTGTTTTCTTTGGAACAGAGGAGGCTGAGGGGAGACCTGATTGAGGTGTATGAAATTATGAGGGGTCTGGATAGAGTGGATAGGAAGGACCTGTTTCCCTTGGCAGAGGGGTCAACAACCAGTGGACATAGGTTTAAAGTAATTGTGTGGCGGTTTAGAGGGGATTTAAGGGAAATGTCTTCACCTGAAAGGGAGGTAGAGGCAGAAATCCTCACCACATTTAAAAAGTACTTGGATGTGCACCTGAAGTGCCGTAACCTACAGGGCTACGGACCTAGAGGGGAAGAGGGGAGTGGGGTGGGGAAGAGGGGAGTGGGGTGGGGAAGAGGGGAGTGGGGTGGGGAAGAGGGGAGTGGGGTGGGGAAGAGGGGAGTGGGGTGGGGAAGAGGGGAGTGGGATGGGGAAGAGGGGAGTGGGATGGGGAAGAGGGGAGTGGGATGGGGAAGAGGGGAGTGGGATGGGGAAGAGGGGAGTGGGATGGGGAAGAGGGGAGTGGGATGGGGAAGAGGGGAGTGGGATGGGGAAGAGGGGAGTGGGATGGGGAAGAGGGGAGTGGGATGGGGAAGAGGGGAGTGGGATGGGGAAGAGGGGAGTGGGATGGGGAAGAGGGGAGTGGGATGGGGAAGAGGGGAGTGGGATGGGGAAGAGGGGAGTGGGATGGGGAAGAGGGGAGTGGGATGGGGAAGAGGGGAGTGGGATGGGGAAGAGGGGAGTGGGATGGGGAAGAGGGGAGTGGGATGGGGAAGAGGGGAGTGGGATGGGGAAGAGGGGAGTGGGATGGGGAAGAGGGGAGTGGGATGGGGAAGAGGGGAGTGGGATGGGGAAGAGGGGAGTGGGATGGGGAAGAGGGGAGTGGGATGGGGAAGAGGGGAGTGGGATGGGGAAGAGGGGAGTGGGATGGGGAAGAGGGGAGTGGGATGGGGAAGAGGGGAGTGGGATGGGGAAGAGGGGAGTGGGATGGGGAAGAGGGGAGTGGATGGGGAAGAGGGGGAGTGGGGATGGGGAAGAGGGGAGTGGGGATGGGGAAGAGGGGAGTGGGATGGGGGAAGAGGGGAGTGGGATGGGGAAGAGGGGAGTGGGATGGGGAAGAGGGGAGTGGGATGGGGAAGAGGGAGTGGGATGGGGAGAGAGGGGAGTGGGATGGGGAAGAGGGGAGTGGGATGGGGAAGAGGGAGTGGGATGGGGAAGAGGGGAGTGGGATGGGGAAGAGGGGAGTGGGATGGGGAAGAGGGGAGTGGGTGGATGGGGAAGAGGGAGGGATGGGGAAGAGGGGAGTGGGAATGGGGAAGAGAAGAGGGGAGTGGGATGGGGACAGAGGGGAGTGGGATGGGAAAGAGGGGAGTTGGGATGGGGAAGAGGGGAGTGGGATGGGGAAGAGGGGAGTGGGATGGGGAAAGGAGGGGAGTGGGATGGGGAAGAGGGGGAGTGGGATGGGGAAGAGGGGAGTGGGATGGGGAAGAGGGGAGTGGGATGGGGATGGGGAAGAGGGGAGTGGGATGGGGAAGAGGGGAGTGGGATGGGGAAGAGGGGAGTGGGATGGGGAAGAGGGGAGGGGATGGGGGAGTGGGGAGTGGGAGGGGGCCGGGG